>NC_048567.1:9279876-9459876 GCF_013265735.2 Oncorhynchus mykiss | reverse complement strand
CACGATATTGTGGATGGAGTTCTATCAACAATAGAAAGGTCACTTCGGGTCCTCTCTGTTTTGCCAGGAAATTTACATATTTTAAAACATATCTGCCATTTGCATATTATATTTGGCGGGAGATATAATTTCCAAAAAACCACTGAATATGGCTAGAATATTGCTATATATAATGCTGACCACAAGTCTGTTGTTGTGAGATATGTACAATTGGTTTGTGACTCATGTGAATGCCTGGACCACCAAAATATTTGGACGTTTTCTATTATGTCTATGTGTTGTCTTGGTAGGCGTAAATTCAACAACTAGGCCTAGAGCTAAAGCCTATAACTTTTCATCTCTCGTATCAACGGTATTTTTATTTTTACAACGCCCATTAACAATAACCAATAACCTACCCACTGTGTGGTTGGCCGTTCAAACGTGCAAGCATTTAATAATGTTATGCAATTGGTATGACCTCTAACAGCTTTCTATTGGCTCGGCAACATCGTAGGGGGCGTGGCGAATACATTTCTCCCTATACCATTGGTTACACATGTGTAAGGGGGCGTGGCCTATTGGCTTCATTCACAAATCTCCGCTTGAGCGCCTCTTGTTCATGAGCGCGAGGAACTTAAAGAACCTGGCACATCTACAGAGCGACACGTTTCCCGATCAGCAGTGTGTGTTTGCCCTCCATTAGTTTATTCCTGCCGTCGTTATCATATCATCAGAACACAGAGATTAAATAGATAACATTCCTGTGTGTTCTCTTTTTGCCAAACTGTTGTTATGGAATGTGATCTCCCACAGCCAAACAATGTGCAGGTGCCAGGTGCAGACCACGTGAGAACACAGCCTGGAGAGAGAGAAGGCTAGTTAGTGTCTGATGTCCCCCTCTAGTCCTCTGGCTTGGCTGTCTAATAGGAGCCTGACACAGCACTGTTAAACTGGGATAGAGAGGGAAGGGGAGGAGATGTGCAGTTTACATAATCCTTCTGTATAGTGTTCCTCCAAGAGGTATACTACAAAGCAAATCAACTTGTCTAAATATTCTGAAATAACTTTTACATTTAAAAAAATATATAAACTTGAAATGGGCATGGTCGAATTGACTTAACAACAAATAACACACATCTAAGTTTAGCTTCCTTAAAGAACCATAAAATCAACAGTACTTTCTGGCTATTTATCAAAGTTAGCTGGCTAACTGCTTTGTAGTATCTATCCTTCAGGTTCATCAGTTTACTGGTGTCTGATCTGTCACTACCCTCACTGACCTGGCCTCTAGTCCTACCTACAGACACCCACCACACCTTTACCACACATATCCTTCAGGTTTATCAGTTTACTGGTGTCTGATCTGTCACCACCCTCACTGACCTGGCCTCCAGTCCTACCTACAGACACCCACCACACCTTTACCACACATATCCTTCAGACAGACCTTTTACAACAACAACGGACGTAAACTCATCGCACCCAAAATGTGACACCTACGTGCATTAACGTTCTACAGTCATGGCGTCTCAGCCTTTTCTAACCAAGGAAGTTTTCTAGGTTCCAGTCTTTCTAGTTTACTTCTCAAGCTCTGACCCTCTGGCGTATGTTAGTTCCCATGAGTCACAGTCAGCTTGTATTCCACCCATACCTGTGCTCTTCTCCATTACTTACACCATTAATACACATTGTATAGGGCTACAGAACCCTTTATTTACATCAACTACAGCTTTACTACACTGGAACTCTCATATCACAGGGAGAGCACCTGTCACTCAACCAGTTGTCCTGTCATCTTTCACCCTGGCTTTTCCCCTCCTGTCAGCCACCCAGTCATCTCAAAATAGAAAAAGATTAGATTATATCAAAGATTTTCATATTGACTGATCTAATATCACTGATCACTTTCTGGCATAGCACCCAGCTAAAGAACATTTATCCAAGAAACACTTCTGTAACTCGTCTCTCTACTATGTTATTGAACTTTAACACAATCAGTCAATAGCAGCTAGCGAGGCTCAGACTCAAGGTCTGTAGAGCCTATTGGAACTCACTGCCCCCGGTTGAGAATGCTGGAAAACACACAGACCCTAGATATGGGGGATGGGTAGAGAGGGGGGTGGGTAGAGAGGGGGATGGGTAGAGAGGGGGGTGGGTAGAGAGGGGAATGGGTAGAGAGGGGGTGGGAAGAGAGGGGAATGGGTAGAGAGGGGGAAGGGTGGAGAGGGGGTGGGTTGGAGAGGGGGTGGGTAGAGAGGGGGATGGGTAGAGAGGGGGTGGGTAGAGAGGGGAATGGGTAGAGAGGGGGAAGGGTGGAGAGGGGGGTGGGTAGAGAGGGGGATGGTTGGAGAGGGGGTGGGTAGAGAGGGGGTGGGTAGAGAGGGGGTGGGAAGAGAGGGGGAAGGTTGGAGAGGGGGGTGGGTAGAGAGGGGGTGGGTAGAGAGGGGGATGGGTAGAGAGGGGGATGGTTGGAGAGGGGGATGGTTGGAGAGGGGGATGGTTGGAGAGGGGATGGGTAGAGAGGGGGTGGGTAGAGAGGGGGAAGGTTGGAGAGGGGGGTGGGTAGAGAGGGGGTGGGTAGAGAGGGGGTGGGTAGAGAGGGGGAAGGTTGGAGAGGGGGAAGGTTGGAGAGGGGGGTGGGTAGAGAGGGGAATGGTAGAGAGGGGGAAGGGTGGAGAGGGGGATGGGTAGAGGGGGGGTGGGTAGAGAGGGGGTGGGTAGAGAGGGGGAAGGTTGGAGAGGGGGGTGGGTAGAGAGGGGGTGGGCAGAGAGGGGGAAGGGTGGAGAGGGGGGTGGGTAGAGAGGGGGTGGGTAGAGAGGGGGAAGGTTGGAGAGGGGGGTGGGTAGAGGGGGGGTGGGTAGAGAGGGGGAAGGTTGGAGAGGGGGGTGGGTAGAGGGGGGGTGGGTAGAGGGGGGGTGGGTAGAGAGGGGGAAGGTTGGAGAGGGGGAAGGTTGGAGAGGGGGGTGGGTAGAGAGGGGGTGGGTAGAGAGGGGGAAGGTTGGAGAGGGGGGTGGGTAGAGAGGGGGAAGGTTGGAGAGGGGTGTGGGTAGAGAGGGGAATGGTAGAGAGGGGGAAGGGTGGAGAGGGGGATGGGTAGAGGGGGGGTGGGTAGAGAGGGGGAAGGGTGGAGAGGGGGGTGGGTAGAGAGGGGGATGGTTGGAGAGGGGGTGGGTAGAGAGGGGGTGGGTAGAGAGGGGGAAGGTTGGAGAGGGGGGTGGGTAGAGAGGGGGTGGGCAGAGAGGGGGAAGGGTGGAGAGGGGGGTGGGTAGAGAGGGGGAAGGTTGGAGAGGGGGGTGGGTAGATAGGGGGTGGGTAGAGAGGGGGATGGTTGGAGAGGGGGTGGGTAGAGAGGGGGATGGTTGGAGAGGGGGAAGGGTAGAGAGGGGGAAGGGTAGAGAGGGGGATGGGTAGAGAGGGGGGAGGGGTAGAGAGGGGGATGGGTAGAGAGGGGGATGGTTGGAGAGGGGGTGGGTAGAGAGGGGGATGGTTGGAGAGGGGGAAGGGTAGAGAGGGGGCTGGGTAGAGAGGGGGAAGGGTAGAGAGGGGGCTGGGTAGAGAGGGGGGAGGGGTAGAGAGGGGGATGGGTAGAGAGGGGGATGGTTGGAGAGGGGGAAGGGTAGAGAGGGGGCTGGGTAGAGAGGGGAAGGGGTAGAGAGGGGGCTGGGTAGGGAGGGGGGAGGGGTAGAGAGGGGGGAGGGGTAGAGAGGGGGCTGGGTAGAGACGGGGGAGGGGTAGAGAGGGGACTGGGTAGAGACGGGGGTGGGTAGAGAGGGGGATGGGTAGAGAGGGGGATGGGTAGAGAGGGGGGAGGGGTAGAGAGGGGGGAGGGGTAGAGAGGGGGATGAGTAGAGAGGGGGATGGTTAGAGAGGGGGATGGGTAGAGAGGGGGGAGGGGTAGAGAGGGGAATGGGTAGAGAGGGGGGAGGGGTAGAGAGGGGGATGGGTAGAGAGGGGGATGGGTAGAGAGGGGGATGGGTAGAGAGGGGGATGGGTAGAGAGGGGGGAGGGGTAGAGAGGGGGGAGGGGTAGAGAGGGGGATGGGTAGAGAGGGGGATGGGTAGAGAGGGGGGAGGGGTAGAGAGGGGGATGGGTAGAGAGGGGGGAGGGGTAGAGAGGGGGAGGGGTAGAGAGGGGGATGGGTAGAGAGGGGGATGGGTAGAGAGGGGGAAGGGTAGAGAGGGGGCTGGGTAGAGAGGGGGGAGGGGTAGAGAGGGGGGAGGGGTAGAGAGGGGGGTGGGTAGAGAGGGGGATGGGTAGAGAGGGGGATGGTTGGAGAGGGGGATGGGTAGAGAGGGGGGAGGGGTAGAGAGGGGGATGGGTAGAGAGGGGGATGGGTAGAGTGGGGGATGGGTAGAGAGGGGGATGGTTGGAGAGGGGGATGGGTAGAGAGGGGGATGGGTAGAGAGGGGGATGGGTAGAGAGGGGGAAGGTTGGAGAGGGGGGTGGGTAGAGAGGGGGATGGGTAGAGAGGGGGATGGGTAGAGAGGGGGAAGGTTGGAGAGGGGGGTGGGTAGAGAGGGGGAAGGGTAGAGAGGGGGAAGGTTGGAGAGGGGGAAGGTTGGAGAGGGGGATGGGTAGAGAGGGGGATGGGTAGAGAGGGGGAAGGTTGGAGAGGGGGGTGGGTAGAGAGGGGGATGGTTGGAGAGGGGGGAGGGGTAGAGAGGGGGGAGGGGTAGAGAGGGGGGATGGGTAGAGAGGGGGAGGGGTAGAGAGGGGGATGGGTAGAGAGGGGGGAGGGGTAGAGAGGGGGAGGGGTAGAGAGGGGGATGGGTAGAGAGGGGGAAGGTTGGAGAGGGGGGTGGGTAGAGAGGGAGATGGTAGAGAGGGGGATGGGTAGAGAGGGGGAAGGGGTAGAGAGGGGGAAGGTTGGAGAGGGGGGTGGGTAGAGAGGGGGATGGGTAGAGAGGGGGAAGGGTAGAGAGGGGGGTGGGTAGAGAGGGGGATGGGTAGAGAGGGGGATGGGTAGAGAGGGGGGTGGGTAGAGAGGGGGATGGGTAGAGAGGGGGATGGGTAGAGAGGGGGGAGGGGTAGAGAGGGGGATGGGTAGAGAGGGGGATGGGTAGAGAGGGGGGTGGGTAGAGAGGGGGATGGGTAGAGAGGGGGATGGTTGGAGAGGGGGATGGGTAGAGAGGGGGATGGGTAGAGAGGGGGATGGGTAGAGAGGGGGATGGGTAGAGAGGGGGGAGGGGTAGAGAGGGGGATGGGTAGAGAGGGGGATGGGTAGAGGGGGGGATGGGTAGAGAGGGGGATGGTTGGAGAGGGGGATGGGTAGAGAGGGGGATGGGTAGAGAGGGGGAAGGGTAGAGTGGGGAATGGGTAGAGAGGGGGATGGGTAGAGAGGGGGGAGGGGTAGTGAGGGGGAGGGGTAGAGAGGGGGATGGGTAGAGAGGGGGATGGGTAGAGAGGGGGAAGGGGTAGAGAGGGGGGAAGGGTAGAGAGGGGGAAGGGTAGAGAGGGGGATGGGTAGAGAGGGGGGAGGGGTAGTGAGGGGGAGGGGTAGAGAGGGGGATGGGTAGAGAAGGGGGAGGGTAGAGAGGGGGGAGGGGTAGAGAGGGGGGAGGGGTAGAGAGGGGGGAAGGGTAGAGAGGGGGAAGGGTAGAGGGGGGATGGGTAGAGAGGGGGGAGGGGTAGTGAGGGGGAGGGGTAGAGAGGGGGATGGGTAGAGAGGGGGATGGGTAGAGAGGGGGAAGGGGTAGAGAGGGGGGAAGGGTAGAGAGGGGGGAGGGGTAGAGAGGGGGAAGGGTAGAGAGGGGGATGGGTAGAGAGGGGGGAGGGGTAGTGAGGGGGAGGGGTAGAGAGGGGGATGGGTAGAGAAGGGGGAGGGTAGTGAGGGGGGAGGGGTAGAGAGGGGGGAGGGGTAGAGAGGGGGGAAGGGTAGAGAGGGGGAAGGGTAGAGGGTGGATGGGTAGAGAGGGGGGAGGGGTAGTGAGGGGGAGGGGTAGAGAGGGGGATGGGTAGAGAGGGGGGAGGGGTAGAGAGGGGGGAAGGGTAGAGAGGGGGAAGGGTAGAGAGGGGGAAGGGTAGAGAGGGGGGAGGGGTAGTGAGGGGGAGGGGTAGAGAGGGGGGAGGGGTAGAGAGGGGGGAAGGGTAGAGAGGGGGAAGGGTAGAGAGGGGGATGGATAGAGAGGGGGGAGGGGTAGTGAGGGGGAGGGGTAGAGAGGGGTAGAGAGGGGGATGGGGAGTGAATGATAATGAGAGAGAGATTTTCCTTTTAGTACTTTATTTGCACATTGTGACAACACTGTATATAGCCATAATATGACATTTGAAATGTCTCTACTCCTTTTGAACTTTTGTGAGTGTAAAGTTTACTGTTAATTTTATATTGTTTATTTCACTTTTGTTTATTATCTATTTCACTTGCTTTGGCAATGTAAACATGGGGCGGCAAGGTAGCCTAGTGGTTAGAGTGTGGACTAGTAACCGGAAGGTTGCAAGTTCAAACCCCCGAGCTGACAAGGTACAAATCTGTCGTTCTGCCCCTGAACAAGGCAGTCATTGAAAATAAGAATTTTCAACTGACTTGCCTAGTTAAATAAAGGTACAAAAAAATATGTTTCCCTTGCCAATAAAGCCCTTTTAATTTAATTAAGAGAGAGAGAGATCAGGACAGGTAGTGGGGTGGTCGTACTCGTCAGCACCAGTGAACCCTGTGAAGGGTAGGATCACTGAGTTCATTCTGCTTTGGAATGTATGGGGGAGGAAAGCCCTTGTATCGACTTAGCCTATATATACACACCCAATAACTCACCATCATAAAGGACCTCACGTTAGCCTATATATACACACCCAATAACCCACCATCATAAATGCCAAGAGTGTGCAAAGCTGTCATCAAGGCAAAGGTTGGCTACTTTGAAGAATTTCAAATATAAAATATATTTAGATTTATTCAACACTTTTTTGGTTTCTACATGATTCCATATGTGTTATTTCATAGTTTTGATGTATTCACTAGTATTCTACAATGTAGAAAACAGTACTAATAAAGAAAAACCCTTGAATGAGTAGGTGTGTCCAGACCTTTGACTGGTACTGTAATGCCCAGAAAAACACCAGCAAATCTGAAAGTGATCCCTGTTTCACATCAAACCAATTAAGATATTATTAAATAAAAAGTAGCTCATACATTGCTGTACTATTTAAATAGTTAATGTTAAAAACACATTTTTAGAGCGATGTGATGATAGATGTATACACAGTGTAACGATGGCCAGGTTTTCGCCAACAGGGGCAGTGAATGGGAAATGGTCAGGTTATGCATGTCACATGTTGAAGAGGAGTGTTGCTGAGTTCATAGTGAGCTGTTGCTGAGTTCATAGTTAGTATACTGTCTGCTATACACTGTATACACACCCAGAAAACAGCAAATCTGAAATTAGTTCCTTTTTCACATCAAAGCAATTAACACCTTTATTAAATCAAGAGTAGCCTATACATTTTCTAATCAAAACAAATGGCATTTTTCACGTGCCGAATACGAGTTAATAAATGCAAAGAATAAAGTATTTTCCAACATTGCAGAGTAAAAAAAAATATATATAATAAAAATTCAAGAGGAATAAAATACACGAATACACGAGTGTGTGTGTGTGTGTGTGTGTGTGTGTGTGTGTGTGTGTGTGTGTGTGTGTGTGTGTGTGTTGCATGGTGAAAAGGAGGGTAATTGGGTTAATGTTTAGCTGTATGTATAAGGGGATGGAAAGCTTTAGGTCCCTAAGCACCGTATGCTATATGCCTCTGTGACTGTCTTGGCTTTCCATGCCTAGAAGGCCATATCAAATACAAAAGTGTTTACTATTTGACCATAAAACACACAGTGAGTGAGGAGAATATTTGCATTGTTGGGAAGTTTGTGTTACCTGTCCACACATCTCTTTATTGAAAACACATCTACACATTTCTGACTTATTGAAAACCATTATTGCCTAACATTGACATTATACAGTACAAAACGACACAAACAGCCACATTCACAAAAAAACATACTGGCATGGATTCTACAGGCTGTCACAGCCCATAATAACTGTATCAATATAATCTTAGTTCTCCTCTCTGTTCCTGAGGTAGCCTATTTCACACGTTGATAATGACTTGTGGTTTGTGTGTTTCTCTAGATCAGAACGATGAGAACAGAACTCTGTTCCAGACCCGGTGTGAGGGGTGACCTTGAATGGTGCCGCGTATTCACGTGCGCACTTCTCATGTCCATGAGAGAACCCTTAGCCCACCAGTTTATTCAGTTACAGGCCTGCCCAATATAGCACTTAGGACTAGACCATCAGGTACAAATTAGTCAGCATATTGGCCTACGCCTCTATCCTAAATATTTTATACAGTATATCTCATTTTTGTTCGAGGCATTCATTACAATAACTCTACAGGCCTAAAAAGGCGTGCTCGTGTTTACACCGCACAGCCGTAGTAGACTGAGGCACGAGGAGACTACTCACTCAGCCCTAACCACGAGCCCCACATGCATGGGCGGGGCTTTGAGTGCCCCGCTGACCCACCAATCAGCAGGCAGTAAAGAATTCACTGGCTGCATGGATCCACCAATGGAGTTTGTAACTTCAGATGAACAACCAATAGGGCACGAACAAATGTGGGCACGTGTATCCGTGCACATGTTGAAGCTCGTAAACCGTGGAGATAGAAAGAACTAGCAAAGAGGCACACCAATGAAGGTCCGGTGATCGCGAGAGGAAGGAGACTGCCGACCTGATGTTCCAACGAGTGTGAGACAAATATCGCCAAGTGGGTTACAGAGATAGACGTTATCAAGGCCGTTTCTGGCAACCGTGGCCTGTTCTACTGCTGTTATTTTGTTGCAATATTTCAGGTGAGTGTTCTCTTTAAAATGTTACATTGCTACATTCCTGCGCGGTTTACGGAATTTACTGTGATGGGCTATACCAGAGACATGATACAATGTTTCCTTAATTACGTTCGTTGTATTTAGTGTAGGCTACTCCTGATTTGTTACATCGTTGATGGTTGATGTAATACAGTGTTATAGAGCTGTAGGCTAGCGTTCATTCTAAAAGCATGGAATAATTGCTAGACCTTTGTCAACGTCAGACTATAACATAATATATTACATTTGTGAGTGTTCGTTATAAGTATAATTATTGTGCTTAGTGTCATTTGTGTCAGTTGTAATGTTTGTGTTTGTCATGATCACGTTCCTCAAACACACACACACACCACCTGAGACACAAATTCCCCTGCAGCCTACATACCTACACGGGGCCGGGCCAACACACACACACACACACACACACACACATACATACCGAAAGAAAGCTGAGGAGTGTATGAGTTTTGGCTCATATGATGCAGTGGGTTGATCCATTGGTCCATGTTACGTCTTTGTATTACATAATATTGGCATGCATCCAGACATTCATCTTTACATTCCCACAAAGTCTATCCAAATGATAGGCGTAATTGGGAAAGCACAAGTCCCAGGAAAGAGCCACCATAGTTATAATCAATCTGTTATAATCGATTTTAGGATTGTTACAATTATGTTACCCAAGTGTACTGTGGTCTTCTGTGTCAGACTATTAAGCAGTGACGTGAATTAATATGTGTGTGTGTGGATGTGTGTCTGTCTGTGTGTGTGTGTGTAATCAAAACAAATTGTATTTGTCACATGTGCCGAATATGATGTGTGTAGACTTTACCGTGAAATGCTTTCTTACGAGTCTTTCCCAACAATGCAGAGTTAAAAATATATCAATAAAAATCAAGAGGAATAAAATACACAACTACACGTGTGTGTGTGTGTAGTTATAAAAATCACAACTTCTATGACAGACTATTAAACAGTGAAGTGAATTAATAAGTCTGTGTGTGGATGTGTGTCTGTCTGTGTCTGTCTGTGTGTGTGTGTGTGTACATTGCAGAGGGACTATTGTCACTGGGGGTTTGCTCTCTAGCAGAATGTGCTTGGCGAGACTTTATCAGTGTGTGTGTGGGGTGTGTTAAACGGTATGTTTGTGTGTGTGTACATTTGTGTGCGTGGAGGGTGTATATACGAAAGTGTGTATTTTTGGGTGGTGGGCATTAGACCGTGTGTGTGTGTGTGTGTGTGTGTGTGTGTGTGTGTGTGGAGATACTGGTGTGCTCATGTTACCCCTCTTAATGTAGTCTGAGGTCACAAACCAACAGGGACTCCCAGAATAGAGAGGGGGAGAGGGGGGGAGTACTGTCTAGAGGAGGGGGTTAGAGGGGAGGAAAAGAGAGGAAGAGATGGGAGGCAGACAGAAAAACAGAGGAGAGGGGTGGTATAGTGAGTGAATCAGAGTGAGAGAGATGGAGAGAAAGAGTGAGTAAGAGGAGAGGAGCGAGAGAGAGAGAGAACCCCGGAGGCCGAGGAGGAGAGAGAGAGAGAACCCCGGAGGCCGAGGAGGAGAGAGAGAGAGAAAGACCCAGCCTGCCTTATTGGATTCTACTACTGCTTATTCTACTCACACCCTTCCCCCTCGCGTTTCACTCTCTCTTTCCCCATCTCCTCGCCCTCAATGGGAGCCAGACATGCACTGCCATTGTGTGCCTACTGCATACCCCCAGTCACGCTCCACATCATGTTTAACTAGGCCACTGGTAGACCCACCATTTTGAATTGCTATTATTATTTTGGGGTTGTAGGATAAAAAAAATGTCTCCCCTAAATCAATTTCCACAGCAATGTCGCTCCTCCTCTTTCAATTCTATTTCAATTGAAGGGCTTTATTGGCATGGGAAACATGTTTACATTGCCAAATCAGGTGAAATAGATAATAAACAAAAGTGAAATGAACAATGGAAAAAAAAATACCAGTAAACATTACTAACAAAAGTTCAAAAATAATAAAAGACATTTGAAATGTCATTATGTGCAAATAGTTAAAGTACAAAAGGGAAAATAAATAAACATAAATATGGGTTGGATTTTTCTTTCTCTCCGTTGAGTATACAATGTCATTTGGCTGTTGTCATAGAGGACACATTTTGTTACTTGGCAGTTATTCTAAATCTTTTCTCTGTTTACCCCACTCCCCCCTGCTCTCTCGCCTCTCCCCCTTCCCCCCTCTCTCTCCAATCACACAGTGATGCAATCACAGGGCAGCACTTCCTCCCAGCCCTCTGTTGATTCACTGAGCTCCAGTGACAGCTACCTGTTCAACCACTCTGAGCAGGCGGAGGATGACACTGATGTCTTCCTGTCTGAACGCTCCCCCGCCGTCATCCTCGGCACTGGGGGCATGGTCAGGGGCAACGGGAGTGCCGGGGCAGAGAGTCCCGAGTCCCAGTGGGCGTGTGACGGCTTCACTGACCGCGAGGAGGAGGAGTCACAGGGTTCAGAGGTTACTGGAGGTCACCCCAGGGTCACAGCTGAGAGACAGAGAACAATTGAGACAGAGAGAGAGAAGACAGAGGGAGATCTGCTCTTTGCCCAGAAGGTGAATGTCAGAGAGAGATGAATTGGATTGGGATGGAAGACACAGTACTGTACCCCATTAATAATAATCATCTCTTTCCCTCCCTCTCTCTCTCTCTCTCCCTCTCTCCCTCCCAGTGTGCTGAGCTGCAGGGGTTTGTAAGGCCCCTACTGGAGCTGCTGAATGGACTGAAGGGGGGACGATTTGACCGTGGTAAGCACCATTCTCCTACATTGGTGTGTGATGCTGCAGCCTGTATTGATCTAGTCTGTATGGATCTAGTCTGCAGCTACTGTGTCTGTAGTTTTCATCTGTAGGCGTATTGGTGTGTGTGTGTGTCTCGTGTCTGTGTGTGTGTGTGTGTGTGTTGACTGTAGCGTGTCAGACAGTGTTACAGTGAATGCTGACTGGAGGATTGTGTATTTGATTGACAGGTCTGAGTAGTTTCCAGCAGAGTGCAGCCATGGACCGCATCCAGAGGATCGTAGGGGTCTTACGGAGACCCAGCATCGGGTAAGGCCACACACACACACACACACACACACACACCTGTTTATGTGCATACTGGACTAAACCCTGCACTACTCAGTTTCAGCATTCTGTCACAACAGCAGAAAAAGAGAGCTTTCATAATAAGTAGTCCAGTTTGAATGTTTAGAGACAGAAGTGGATTTAGTCTGGATCTGTGTTTAGTAGATGAGAACAGGAATGTTAATGTCCATGCTAGTCTTAGAAGGGTTGTTTTCTAAACCTTATAATCCTCTCTCCATCTCTCTATTCTCTCCTCCCTCTATTCTCTCCTCCCTCTATTCTCTCCTCCCTCTATCTCCACCTCCGTAGGGAAAAGTATATGAACACTCTTCTCCAGGTGGAGACGATGCTGAAGATGTGGTTTCCACAGGTGTCCCCCTTGGCCCCACCTACTGCCCCTACCCTCTTCCCCCCTCACCTCTCCCCCCGGGACAGCCCCAGCAGCACCCCCCCACACAGGCACAGAGACCAGTCGCACATCCCTGTGAAGGTGATAACACACAAACACTCACGCACACACAAACACACACACACAATAATATGCTGATAAGTTGTGGCTGACAACATTCTCTCTGTCTCTCTCCAGAAGCGCAGACTGAGTTGGTCAGACACAGACTCTGACACCCCTCCTCCTGTACTCTTTAAGAGGCTCAACGCCAGTGGAGGAGAGAAGATGGGGAAGGAGGGGGGAGAGGTCCCCTATGCAACTTCAGGGGTACCCCCACACCCCCAGGACCCCACCAGCAACCAAGAGAATGAGAGAAAGGAAGATGAGGACAGCAAAGAGGGAGAGGGAGAGTCATCGAGCAACAAAGCGGGGCTCTGTTCTGAGCCCGGTCCCACCTCGGTCCTTGTAGTGCCCATCCTTTCTCCCTGGAAAGCAATGGAGGGGAAACAGCTGCTGCCTGTCATGCCACCTCCCACCACCAGGGGCAGTCCAGCCATGCAGGACAGCGTAATCTCTTCCACCACGCCCTTCAACAACCTCCAAAGCCAGCAGCAGCCAATCGGGTGCCAAAGCCAGCCTGTTGCCGGGAAGACTGGGAAAAAGACCGTAAAGACCTGTCAGTGTCGGGTCCAGGCTCATTCAATCACGGCAAAGCCTTTGAAAAGGGTGGAGTGTAAGAGCAGGGTTAACCCCGCCCCTTTATAGACCTGATGCACTGAGCACACTCCGCCCAGCAGGCTAGTGTGACTACGTCAACATGCTAAAGCTGCTGTGATAGGGAGAGTCAGGGGTAGAAATGGGCTGCAGTGCAAACACTATGTTTAGCCCCTCAGCCCTCTCACTAGCCACTCTCCCTTGGGGGAATCCCCTTTGAAACCGGATGCAGTTTGATTGCCATCTTAAGTGGAGGTCCAATTCACTAACGTTGTCCCCTCGGCTCTCAATTTAGCTCGAGGAAGCGAGTGAAGAACTTTGGTCACTTGTGGGGTTTATATGACCCACAATTCAATGCAAATTGTAGTCATGTATCATACTCCGGTGGCCGCGAATGTCACGTCACTCACCACGGCTGCATTTTCGGCCTGTCAGACAAAATGATGATTCTGGGGCAAAAAAGTATTTAGTCAGCCACCAATTATGCAAGTTCTCCCACTTAAAAAGATGAGGCCTGTAATTTTCATCATAGATACACTTGAACTATGACAGACAAAATTAGAAAGAAAATCACATTGTAGGATTTTTAATGAATTTATTTGCAAATTATGGTGGAAAATAAGTATTTGGTCACCTACAAACAAGCAAGATTTCTGGCTCTCACAGACCTGTAACTTCTTCTTTAAGAGGCTCCTCTGTCCTCCACTTGTTACCTGTATTAATGGCACCTGTTTGAACTTGTTATCAGTATAAAAGACACCTGTCCACAACCTCAAACAGTCACACTCCAAACTCCACTATGGCCAAGACCAAAGAGCTGTCAAAGGACACCAGAAACAAAATTGTAGACCTGCACCAGGCTGGAAAGACTGAATCTGCAATAGGTAAGCAGCTTGGTTTGAAGAAATCAATTGTGGGAGTAATTATTAGGAAATGGAAGACATACAAGATCACTGATAATCTCCCTCGATCTGAGGCTCCACGCAAGATCTCACCCCGTGGGGTCAAAATGATCACAAGAACGGTGAGCAAAAATCCCAGAACCACACGGGGGGGGGCCTAGTGAAGGGCCTGCAGAGAGCTGGGACCAAAGTAACAAAGCCTACTATCAGTAACACTACGCCGCCAGGGACTCAAATCCTGCAGTGCCAGACTTGTCCCCCTGCTTAAGCCAGTACATGTCCAGGCCCGTCTGAAGTTTGCTAGAGAGCATTTGGATGATCCAGAAGAAGATTGGGAGAATGTCATATGGTCAGATGAAACCAAAATATAACTTTCTGGTAAAAACTCAACTCGTCGTGTTTGGAGGACAAAGAATGCTGAGTTGCATCCAAAGAACACCATACCTACTGTGAAGCATGGGGGTGGAAACATCATGCTTTGGGGCTGTTTTTTTGCAAAGGGACCAGGACGACTGATCCGTGCAAAGGAAAGAATGAATGGGGCCATGTATCGTGAGATTTTGAGTGAAAACCTCCTTCCATCAGCAAGGGCATTAAAGATGAAATGTGGCTGGATGACAATGATCCCAAACACACCGCCCGGGCAATGAAGGAGTGAGTGGCTTCGTAAGAAGCATTTCAAGGTCCTGGAGTGGCCTAGCCAGTCTCCAGATCTCAACCCCATAGAAAATCTTTGGAGGGAGTTGAAAGTCCGTGTTGCTCAGCAACAGCCCCAAAACATCACTGCTCTAGAGGAAATCTGCATGGCGGAATGGGTCAAAATACCAGCAACAGTGTGTGAAAACCTTGTGAAGACTTACAGAAAACGTTTGACCTCTGTCATTGCCAACAAAGGGTATATAACAAAGTATTGAGATAAACTTTTGTTATTGACCAAATACTTATTTTCCACCATAATTTGCAAATAAATTAATTAAAAATCCTACAATGTGATTTTCTGGATTTTTTTCTTCTCTTTTTGTCTGTCATAGTTGAAGTGTACCTATGATGAAAATTACAGGCCTCTCTCGTCTTTTTACGTGGGAGAACTTGCACAATTGGTGGCTGACTAAATTCTTTTTTGCCCCACTGTATATATGACATTGATTTTAGCGTTGCCAAATTGGCTTAGTCTCGTAGTGAGGAGCCTATAAAACCTAGCTAGCTTCATAAACATTTTTGGGAATTCTGAAATGTATTGCAATAAATGACCAAACTATAAAACTAGCTAGCCAGCTATGGATAACTGTAGCTAGCTAGCTACGTTAGCTTGCTAGATACATAAATAGCTGTGGATTGGTTGTTTTTAAGCTCAACTTCAATATTTCCACTAAGGATGTTGCCTCCGATCATCACTCTCTAATTTGAATTTGGACTGCAGCCATGGGTTTAGGTGCTGATGAGTTTCCTTAATGATGGATCTTTTGCAACTACCTAAACGCAATTAGGACCATTAATGAAAATGATATCTGAGAGACTACAGTTATTACAACGAGGGCAGAATGTGTCCTTGTGAATCATAATCACAGTTCCATAACAATCAGATTTTTTTGCACAAATAGTGGTTGTAGATTGGAAGGTTGGTAAGCACCTCTTATAGCCCATCGCTTGTTTATAGAATATTGGATCTCTGATTGACCGAATGGTATACTCTCTTACTCCACTTAAGAAAAGGTAAATGCCACTATGCAAATTTAATCGAAACGCTGTTGGCTTAGGAATATTTGGGATTCAGGTGGTTGGAGGCAAGGAGGTGACGAGGAGAGGATGGTTAGAAGGACAGGTGGAATAAGATTTGGGGATTAAGGATAGTTATATTCCTGGAATCTCCTCAGAGATGATGCTTCCAGTGAATAACAGCAGACAGACAGTTCAATAGACCGAGGCATTACGGATAGAAGTGAGGAATAATCATTAGACTACTGAATGACCTCTAGAGCTGAATAACATCTAAGAGGACGTGGCAGGGACCTCTACTGAAGTCTAAAGAGGTTTAGAATCGATTCAATGTCAATCCGTCAACATGACACAATCTGTTTGTGAAGACGAATGCAAGGTGTTTTGGGCGAAGATCAATTATGACTGTGAAACGAATGAACCACAACTGGGTTTTATTCTGTGTGGAGAAATGTGAAGCGGGTTATCCGTTAAACAGTAAATCACATTTCAATGGCCTAACCGGTAGGGGATAGAATACCAAACAGACCTTAGATCAGCTTCTAGGGACAACTTAATCCTTTAAATGGCTCAGTGAGAGACTCTAAAGACCACCCTGAGAGAAGAGTCCACTCACAGACAGACAGAGACAGACATCCTGTTTATTTATTCACATGTTGACTTGACAACGCTGCATTTATTTATTACCTTTATTTATTAATTGGCAGCTGTGTTTCTCTCTTTGAACTTACAATTGGTTGACTGATTGGTTGACTGATGCTCTTGGGAAAGTTGCTGTACAGCGGTTTGTTTGTGGTTTTTACTGTTATGATGGGACAAATTTTTTTGGGGGGGATGATTGGACCTTTGGACTATTGTGCCTTTACCAAATAGGATGTGTACAAAAAACAAAGCATTTTCTACTGCATTTTGATAGTTTGCTTGTCTTTCTTAATAGCACAGTGCACAATCAGTCGAATAACACAGTACACAACGCCTAATTCCTGCCTTCAATCTCTTATCTGGCTTCCAGGGGTCTGTTGGGCAAAACTAGCTACCTACAGATCCCACAACAGCAAGGCAACCTCTACTCCAAGCTGTGCAGTGGTCATGTGTACAACACAATAGTATTCTATACATATACATCGTAGTCTTCTATGAACTAACGACAGTGGCTAATTTATTTCAGTTTTTAGATTGGCAGTTGCCTCTTCTCCTGGGTGTATTTTATAGTTGATTATATAGGTCTGACTGGAGGATATGATCAGCGCTTGCTATCTCCTGGGTGTATTTTATAGTTGATTATGTAGGTCTGACTGGAGGATATGATCAGCGCTTGCTATCTCCTGGGTGTATTTTATAGTTGATTATGTAGGTCTGACTGGAGGATATGATCAGCGCTTGCTATCTCCTGGGTGTATTTTATAGTTGATTATGTAGGTCTGACTGGAGGATATGATCAGCGCTTGCTATCTCCTGGGTGTATTTTATAGTTGATTATGTAGGTCTGACTGGAGGATATGATCAGCGCTTGCTATCTCCTGTGTGCTTCTTGGCGCTCGTCAAACTTGAAAAACGTGAGGA
Organism: Oncorhynchus mykiss; assembly: GCF_013265735.2. NCBI lineage: Eukaryota > Metazoa > Chordata > Actinopteri > Salmoniformes > Salmonidae > Oncorhynchus > Oncorhynchus mykiss. Next base: position 9,442,650 of record NC_048567.1, on the reverse strand, counting down.
TCAGAGCTAAAAGGGAGACAGTATGAATATTTATTTTGCACCATCATCGTAAGCTGCTATACATAATAGGACTAAAACATGATTGAAATATTCCTCATAACAAATCATTAATACACATGTATTTACTAATGAAACATATGCCATTCAGCAGACGTTTTATCCAAAGTGACTTAACAGTCATGTGTGAATACATTTTTACATATGGGTGGTCCCTGGAATCAAACCCACTATCCTGGCATTGCAAGCACCATGCTCTACCAACTGAGCTCCAGAGGAAATAACTGGTGTACATGATACAGGGTTTACAAAGAGTTTACTTATACCTAATCAACTGTTTATATGCAGAGCTTCCAGTAAAGCACTGCTAAAACAAGTTCATATGGTTGCATCCATACTCCCTATAGCTTTCTCCAAGGAGAGCCACAACTGAACACACAATCACTGGTAGCCTCCATGTTACCTAACTACTGTCTTTACTTGGGGCAGGGGGATGTTTTTATGCTTGAGGTATAAGTTGCTCTTAACCACAGGTCTATGATCAGATTGTTCCTACCCCCAATCCTAACGTTTATCATTAGGGTTTGAAAACACACCTGACCCCGGGCCTGTGGTTAAGGGCCACTTCTACCTACTTGTGTTTTTTATACAGCTATTTTGTGACAGAGAAACTGATTGCACAGATTTTTGTGATCTCTTTTCCATGTATGTTTTCTACTGCAGAGACCACCGCTGATTGGTCAGAAATAATATGTCTTGTTTATTTCAACTGCCTTTTTATATCTTAGTAGATGCTGTACTCACCCCCTCTACTCCTCCCTCCTCCCCTCTATCCTTCTCCCTCCATCCTCCCCCTCCCTCCTCCCCCTCTCTCTACTCCTCCCTCCTCCCCCTCTCTATCCTTCTCCCTCCCCTCTCTCTATTCCTCCCTCCTCCCCATCCTTCTCCCTCCCTCCTCCCCCTCTTTATCCTTCTCCCTCCCTCCTCCCCCTCTCTATCCTTCTCTCTCCCTCCTCCCCCTCTCTATCCTTCTCCCTCCCTCCTCCCCTCTCTATCCTTCTCCCTCCCTCCTCCCCTCTCTCTATTCCTCCCTCCTCCCCTATCTGTCCTCTGCCCTCCCTCTCTATCCTTCTCCCTCCATCCTCCCCCTCTCTATCCTCCTCCCCCCTCCCTCTCTGCCACATTCTACTACTTTTGCTCTCCTCCCTTTCTCTCTCTCTCTCATATCTGTTCATCCCTTTCTCCCCCTCTTACTTTCTCCCCCTATTTCTCTGTTTCTCACTCTTACTCTGCTGTCACTCTGTGTTACTCTTCAGAGTACTTTTTACATTGATGATACAAAAATAAAATATTTTAATAAATGACACTCTTGAAGATGCATTTCTTTAGTTCTCTGTTATGTGTGTTAGTATGTTGGGTTAGTGTGTTAGTGTGTTGGGTTAGAGGGTGTTGGGTTAGAGGGTGTTGGGTTAGATTGTATTGGTATGTTGGGTTAGAGTGTATTGGTATGTTGGGTTAGAGTGTATTGGTATGTTGGGTTAGAGTGTTAGTATGTTGGGTGAGAGGGTGTTGGGTTAGAGTGTATTGGTATGTTGGGTTAGTGTGTTAGTATGTTGGGTGAGAGGGTGTTGGGTTAGAGTGTATTGGTATGTTGGGTTAGAGTGTTAGTATGTTGGGTTAGAGGGTGTTGGGTGAGAGGGTGTTGGGTGAGAGGGTGTTGGGTTAGAGTGTATTGGTATGTTGGGTTAGAGTGTATTGGTATGTTGGGTTAGAGTGTGTTGGTATGTTGGGTTAGAATGTATTGGTATGTTGGGTTAGAGGGTGTTGGGTGAGAGGGTGTTGGGTTAGAGTGTGTTGGTATGTTGGGTTAGAATGTATTGGTATGTTGGGTTAGTGTGTTAGTATGTTGGGTGAGAGGGTGTTGGGTTAGAGTGTATTGGTATGTTGGGTTAGAGTGTATTGGTATGTTGGGTTAGAGTGTATTGGTATGTTGGGTTAGAGTGTTAGTATGTTGGGTTAGAGGGTGTTGGGTGTTGGGTGAGAGGGTGTTGGGTTAGAGTGTGTTGGTATGTTGGGTTAGAATGTATTGGTATGTTGGGTTAGTGTGTTAGTATGTTGGGTGAGAGGGTGTTGGGTTAGAGTGTATTGGTATGTTGGGTTAGAGTGTTAGTATGTTGGGTTAGAGGGTGTTGGGTTAGAGTGTGTTGGTATGTTGGGTTAGAGTGTTGGTATGTTGGGTTAGAGTGTTGGTATGTTGGGTTAGAGTGTGTTGGTATGTTGGGTTAGAGTGTGTTGGTATGTTGGGTTAGAGTGTTAGTATGTTGGGTTAGAGTGTTAGTATGTTGGGTTAGGGTGTTGGTATGTTGGGTTAGAGTGTTAGTATGTTGGGTTAGAGTGTGTTGGTATGTTGGGTTAGAGTGTATTGGTATGTTGGGTTAGAGTGTTAGTATGTTGGGTTAGAGTGTTGGTATGTTGGGTTAGAGTGTATTGGTATGTTGGGTTAGAGTGTATTGGTATGTTGGGTTAGAGTGTTAGTATGTTGGGTGAGAGGGTGTTGGGTTAGAGTGTATTGGTATGTTGGGTTAGTGTGTTAGTATGTTGGGTGAGAGGGTGTTGGGTTAGAGTGTATTGGTATGTTGGGTTAGAGTGTTAGTATGTTGGGTTAGAGGGTGTTGGGTGAGAGGGTGTTGGGTGAGAGGGTGTTGGGTTAGAGTGTATTGGTATGTTGGGTTAGAGTGTATTGGTATGTTGGGTTAGAGTGTGTTGGTATGTTGGGTTAGAATGTATTGGTATGTTGGGTTAGAGGGTGTTGGGTGAGAGGGTGTTGGGTTAGAGTGTGTTGGTATGTTGGGTTAGAATGTATTGGTATGTTGGGTTAGTGTGTTAGTATGTTGGGTGAGAGGGTGTTGGGTTAGAGTGTATTGGTATGTTGGGTTAGAGTGTATTGGTATGTTGGGTTAGAGTGTATTGGTATGTTGGGTTAGAGTGTTAGTATGTTGGGTTAGAGGGTGTTGGGTGTTGGGTGAGAGGGTGTTGGGTTAGAGTGTGTTGGTATGTTGGGTTAGAATGTATTGGTATGTTGGGTTAGTGTGTTAGTATGTTGGGTGAGAGGGTGTTGGGTTAGAGTGTATTGGTATGTTGGGTTAGAGTGTTAGTATGTTGGGTTAGAGGGTGTTGGGTTAGAGTGTGTTGGTATGTTGGGTTAGAGTGTTGGTATGTTGGGTTAGAGTGTTGGTATGTTGGGTTAGAGTGTGTTGGTATGTTGGGTTAGAGTGTGTTGGTATGTTGGGTTAGAGTGTTAGTATGTTGGGTTAGAGTGTTAGTATGTTGGGTTAGGGTGTTGGTATGTTGGGTTAGAGTGTTAGTATGTTGGGTTAGAGTGTGTTGGTATGTTGGGTTAGAGTGTATTGGTATGTTGGGTTAGAGTGTTAGTATGTTGGGTTAGAGTGTTGGTATGTTGGGTTAGAGTGTATTGGTATGTTGGGTTAGAGTGTTGGTATGTTGGGTTAGGGTGTTGGTATGTTGGGTTAGAGTGTGTTGGTATGTTGGGTTAGAGTGTGTTGGTATGTTGGGTTAGAGTGTTAGTATGTTGGGTTAGAGTGTTAGTATGTTGGGTTAGGGTGTTGGTATGTTGGGTTAGAGTGTTAGTATGTTGGGTTAGAGTGTGTTGGTATGTTGGGTTAGAGTGTGTTGGTATGTTGGGTTAGAGTGTATTGGTATGTTGGGTTAGAGTGTATTGGTATGTCGGGTTAGAGTGTATTGGTATGTTGGGTTAGAGTGTGTTGGTATGTTGGGTTAGAGTGTGTTGGTATGTTGTGTTAGTGTGTTTGCATGTTGGGTTAGTGTGTTGGTATGTTGGGTTAGAGTGTACTGGTATGTTGGGTTAGAGCGTATTGGTATGTTGGGTTAGAGTGTGTTAGTATGTTGGGTTAGTGTGTTTGCATGTTGGGTTAGTGTGTTGGTATGTTGGGTTAGAGTGTATTGGTATGTTGGGTTAGAGTGTATTGGTATGTTGGGTTAGAGTGTGTTGGTATGTTGGGTTAGAGTGTGTTGGTATGTTGGGTTAGAGTGTATTGGTATGTTGGGTTAGAGTGTATTGGTATGTTGGGTTAGAGTGTGTTGGTATGTTGGGTTAGAGTGTATTGGTATGTTGGGTTAGAGTGTGTTGGTATGTTGGGTTAGAGTGTGTTAGTATGTTGGGTTAGTGTGTTTGCATGTTGGGTTAGAGTGTATTGGTATGTTGGGTTAGAGTGTGTTGGTATGTTGGGTTAGAGTGTGTTGGTATGTTGGGTTAGAGTGTATTGGTATGTTGGGTTAGAGTGTATTGGTATGTTGGGTTAGAGTGTGTTGGTATGTTGGGTTAGAGTGTATTGGTATGTTGGGTTAGAGTGTGTTGGTATGTTGGGTTAGAGTGTGTTAGTATGTTGGGTTAGTGTGTTTGCATGTTGGGTTAGAGTGTATTGGTATGTTGGGTTAGAGTGTGTTGGTATGTTGGGTTAGAGTGTGTTGGTATGTTGGGTTAGAGTGTTGGTATGTTGGGTTAGAGTGTATTGGTATGTTGGGTTAGAGTGTGTTGGTATGTTGGGTTAGAGTGTTAGTATGTTGGGTTAGAGTGTTAGTATGTTGGGTTAGGGTGTTGGTATGTTGGGTTAGAGTGTTGGTATGTTGGGTTAGAGTGTGTTGGTATGTTGGGTTAGAGTGTTGGAATGTTGGGTTAGAGTGTATTGGTATGTTGGGTTAGAGTGTGTTGGTATGTTGGGTTAGAGTGTGTTGGTATGTTGGGTTAGAGTGTATTGGTATGTTGGGTTAGAGTGTGTTGGTATGTTGGGTTAGAGTGTATTGGTATGTTGGGGTAGAGTGTTGGTATGTTGGGTTAGGGTGTTGGTATGTTGGGTTAGAGTGTTGGTATGTTGGGTTAGGGTGTTGGTATGTTGGGTTAGAGTGTTGGTATGTTGGGTTAGGGTGTTGGTATGTTGGGTTAGTATGTTGGGTTAGAGTGTATTGGTATGTTGGGTTAGGGTGTTGGTATGTTGGGTTAGGGTGTTGGTATGTTGGGTTAGAGTGTGTTGGTATGTTGGGTTAGAGTGTTGGTATGTTGGGTTAGAGTGTATTGGTATGTTGGGTTAGAGTGTGTTGGTATGTTGGGTTAGAGTGTTAGTATGTTGGGTTAGAGTGTTAGTATGTTGGGTTAGGGTGTTGGTATGTTGGGTTAGAGTGTTGGTATGTTGGGTTAGAGTGTTGGTATGTTGGGTTAGAGTGTTGGTATGTTGGGTTAGGGTGTTGGTATGTTGGGTTAGAGTGTTGGTATGTTGGGTTAGGGTGTTGGTATGTTGGGTTAGTGTGTTAGTATGTTGGGTTAGAGTGTATTGGTATGTTGGGTTAGAGTGTGTTGGTATGTTGGGTTAGAGTGTATTGGTATGTTGGGGTAGAGTGTTGGTATGTTGGGTTAGGGTGTTGGTATGTTGGGTTAGAGTGTTGGTATGTTGGGTTAGGGTGTTGGTATGTTGGGTTAGAGTGTTGGTATGTTGGGTTAGGGTGTTGGTATGTTGGGTTAGTGTGTTAGTATGTTGGGTTAGAGTGTATTGGTATGTTGGGTTAGGGTGTTGGTATGTTGGGTTAGGGTGTTGGTATGTTGGGTTAGAGTGTTGGTATGTTGGGTTAGGGTGTTGGTATGTTGGGTTAGAGTGTTGGTATGTTGGGTTAGGGTGTTGGTATGTTGGGTTAGAGTGTTGGTATGTTGGGTTAGGGTGTTGGTATGTTGGGTTAGGGTGTTGGTATGTTGGGTTAGGGTGTTGGTATGTTGGGTTAGAATGTTGGTATGTTGGGTTAGGGTGTTGGTATGCTGGGTTAGGGTGTTGGTATGTTGGGTTACTGTGTTAGTATGTTGGGTTAGGGTGTTGGTATGTTGGGTTAGGGTGTTGGTATGTTGGGTTAGTGTGTTAGTATGTTGGGTTAGAGTGTTGGTATGTTGGGTTAGGGTGTTGGTATGTTGGGTTATGGTGTTGGTATGTTGGGTTAGGGTGTTGGTATGTTGGGTTAGAGTGTTGGTATGTTGGGTTAGGGTGTTGGTATGTTGGGTTAGGGTGTTGGTATGTTGGGTTACTGTGTTAGTATGTTGGGTTAGGGTGTTGGTATGTTGGGTTAGGGTGTTGGTATGTTGGGTTAGTGTGTTAGTATGTTGGGTTAGAGTGTATTGGTATGTTGGGTTAGGGTGTTGGTATGTTGGGTTAGGGTGTTGGTATGTTGGGTTAGAGTGTTGGTATGTTGGGTTAGGGTGTTGGTATGTTGGGTTAGAGTGTTGGTATGTTGGGTTAGGGTGTTGGTATGTTGGGTTAGAGTGTTGGTATGTTGGGTTAGGGTGTTGGTATGTTGGGTTAGGGTGTTGGTATGTTGGGTTAGGGTGTTGGTATGTTGGGTTAGAATGTTGGTATGTTGGGTTAGGGTGTTGGTATGCTGGGTTAGGGTGTTGGTATGTTGGGTTACTGTGTTAGTATGTTGGGTTAGGGTGTTGGTATGTTGGGTTAGGGTGTTGGTATGTTGGGTTAGTGTGTTAGTATGTTGGGTTAGAGTGTTGGTATGTTGGGTTAGGGTGTTGGTATGTTGGGTTATGGTGTTGGTATGTTGGGTTAGGGTGTTGGTATGTTGGGTTAGAGTGTTGGTATGTTGGGTTAGGGTGTTGGTATGTTGGGTTAGGGTGTTGGTATGTTGGGTTACTGTGTTAGTATGTTGGGTTAGGGTGTTGGTATGTTGGGTTAGGGTGTTGGTATGTTGGGTTAGTGTGTTAGTATGTTGGGTTAGTGTGTTGGTATGTTGGGTTAGTGTGTTAGTATGTTGGGTTAGTGTGTTAGTATGTTGGGTTAGTGTGTTGGTATGTTGGGTTAGTGTGTTAGTATGTTGGGTTAGAGTGTATTGGTATGTTGGGTTAGAGTGTGTTAGTATGTTGGGTTAGAGTGTTTTGATATGTTGGGTTAGAGTGTGTTGGTATGTTGGGTTAGAGTGTGTTGGTATGTTGGGTTAGAGTGTGTTGGTATGTTGGGTTAGAGTGTTTTGGTATGTTGGGTTAGAGTGTGTTGGTATGCTGGGTTAGAGTATGTTGGGTTAGAGTGTGTTGGGTTAGAGTGTGTTGGTATGCTTGGTTAGAGTATGTTGGGTTAGAGTGTATTGGTATGTTGGGTTAGAGTGTGTTGTTTTGTTGGGTTAGTGTTGGAATGCTGGGTTAGCGTGTGTTGGTATGCTGGGTTAGCGTGTGTTGGTATGTTGGGTTGTAGTGTGTTGGTATGTTGGGTTGTAGTGTGTTGGTATGTTGGGTTAGTGTTGGTATGCTGGGTTAGCGTGTGTTGGTATGCTGGGTTAGCGTGTGTTGGTATGTCGGGTTAGAGTGTTGGGTTGAGTGTGTTAGTATGTTGGGTTAGAGTGTTTTGATATGTTGGGTTAGAGTGTGTTGGTATGTTGGGTTAGAGTGTGTTGGTATGTTGGGTTAGAGTGTGTTGGTATGTTGGGTTAGAGTGTTTTGGTATGTTGGGTTAGAGTGTGTTGGTATGCTGGGTTAGAGTATGTTGGGTTAGAGTGTGTTGGGTTAGAGTGTGTTGGTATGCTTGGTTAGAGTATGTTGGGTTAGAGTGTATTGGTATGTTGGGGTAGAGTGTTGGTATGTTGGGTTAGGGTGTTGGTATGTTGGGTTAGAGTGTTGGTATGTTGGGTTAGGGTGTTGGTATGTTGGGTTAGAGTGTTGGTATGTTGGGTTAGGGTGTTGGTATGTTGGGTTAGTATGTTGGGTTAGAGTGTATTGGTATGTTGGGTTAGGGTGTTGGTATGTTGGGTTAGGGTGTTGGTATGTTGGGTTAGAGTGTGTTGGTATGTTGGGTTAGAGTGTTGGTATGTTGGGTTAGAGTGTATTGGTATGTTGGGTTAGAGTGTGTTGGTATGTTGGGTTAGAGTGTTAGTATGTTGGGTTAGAGTGTTAGTATGTTGGGTTAGGGTGTTGGTATGTTGGGTTAGAGTGTTGGTATGTTGGGTTAGAGTGTTGGTATGTTGGGTTAGAGTGTTGGTATGTTGGGTTAGGGTGTTGGTATGTTGGGTTAGAGTGTTGGTATGTTGGGTTAGGGTGTTGGTATGTTGGGTTAGTGTGTTAGTATGTTGGGTTAGAGTGTATTGGTATGTTGGGTTAGAGTGTGTTGGTATGTTGGGTTAGAGTGTATTGGTATGTTGGGGTAGAGTGTTGGTATGTTGGGTTAGGGTGTTGGTATGTTGGGTTAGAGTGTTGGTATGTTGGGTTAGGGTGTTGGTATGTTGGGTTAGAGTGTTGGTATGTTGGGTTAGGGTGTTGGTATGTTGGGTTAGTGTGTTAGTATGTTGGGTTAGAGTGTATTGGTATGTTGGGTTAGGGTGTTGGTATGTTGGGTTAGGGTGTTGGTATGTTGGGTTAGAGTGTTGGTATGTTGGGTTAGGGTGTTGGTATGTTGGGTTAGAGTGTTGGTATGTTGGGTTAGGGTGTTGGTATGTTGGGTTAGAGTGTTGGTATGTTGGGTTAGGGTGTTGGTATGTTGGGTTAGGGTGTTGGTATGTTGGGTTAGGGTGTTGGTATGTTGGGTTAGAATGTTGGTATGTTGGGTTAGGGTGTTGGTATGCTGGGTTAGGGTGTTGGTATGTTGGGTTACTGTGTTAGTATGTTGGGTTAGGGTGTTGGTGTTGGTATGTTGGGTTAGTGTGTTAGTATGTTGGGTTAGAGTGTTGGTATGTTGGGTTAGGGTGTTGGTATGTTGGGTTATGGTGTTGGTATGTTGGGTTATGGTGTTGGTATGTTGGGTTAGGGTGTTGGTATGTTGGGTTAGAGTGTTGGTATGTTGGGTTAGGGTGTTGGTATGTTGGGTTAGGGTGTTGGTATGTTGGGTTACTGTGTTAGTATGTTGGGTTAGGGTGTTGGTATGTTGGGTTAGGGTGTTGGTATGTTGGGTTAGTGTGTTAGTATGTTGGGTTAGAGTGTATTGGTATGTTGGGTTAGGGTGTTGGTATGTTGGGTTAGGGTGTTGGTATGTTGGGTTAGAGTGTTGGTATGTTGGGTTAGGGTGTTGGTATGTTGGGTTAGAGTGTTGGTATGTTGGGTTAGGGTGTTGGTATGTTGGGTTAGAGTGTTGGTATGTTGGGTTAGGGTGTTGGTATGTTGGGTTAGGGTGTTGGTATGTTGGGTTAGGGTGTTGGTATGTTGGGTTAGAATGTTGGTATGTTGGGTTAGGGTGTTGGTATGCTGGGTTAGGGTGTTGGTATGTTGGGTTACTGTGTTAGTATGTTGGGTTAGGGTGTTGGTATGTTGGGTTAGGGTGTTGGTATGTTGGGTTAGTGTGTTAGTATGTTGGGTTAGAGTGTTGGTATGTTGGGTTAGGGTGTTGGTATGTTGGGTTATGGTGTTGGTATGTTGGGTTGGGGTGTTGGTATGTTGGGTTAGAGTGTTGGTATGTTGGGTTAGGGTGTTGGTATGTTGGGTTAGGGTGTTGGTATGTTGGGTTAGTGTGTTAGTATGTTGGGTTAGAGTGTATTGGTATGTTGGGTTAGAGTGTGTTGGTATGTTGGGTTAGAGTGTATTGGTATGTTGGGGTAGAGTGTTGGTATGTTGGGTTAGGGTGTTGGTATGTTGGGTTAGAGTGTTGGTATGTTGGGTTAGGGTGTTGGTATGTTGGGTTAGAGTGTTGGTATGTTGGGTTAGGGTGTTGGTATGTTGGGTTAGTGTGTTAGTATGTTGGGTTAGAGTGTATTGGTATGTTGGGTTAGGGTGTTGGTATGTTGGGTTAGGGTGTTGGTATGTTGGGTTAGAGTGTTGGTATGTTGGGTTAGGGTGTTGGTATGTTGGGTTAGAGTGTTGGTATGTTGGGTTAGGGTGTTGGTATGTTGGGTTAGAGTGTTGGTATGTTGGGTTAGGGTGTTGGTATGTTGGGTTAGGGTGTTGGTATGTTGGGTTAGGGTGTTGGTATGTTGGGTTAGAATGTTGGTATGTTGGGTTAGGGTGTTGGTATGCTGGGTTAGGGTGTTGGTATGTTGGGTTACTGTGTTAGTATGTTGGGTTAGGGTGTTGGTATGTTGGGTTAGGGTGTTGGTATGTTGGGTTAGTGTGTTAGTATGTTGGGTTAGAGTGTTGGTATGTTGGGTTAGGGTGTTGGTATGTTGGGTTATGGTGTTGGTATGTTGGGTTAGGGTGTTGGTATGTTGGGTTAGAGTGTTGGTATGTTGGGTTAGGGTGTTGGTATGTTGGGTTAGGGTGTTGGTATGTTGGGTTACTGTGTTAGTATGTTGGGTTAGGGTGTTGGTATGTTGGGTTAGGGTGTTGGTATGTTGGGTTAGTGTGTTAGTATGTTGGGTTAGAGTGTATTGGTATGTTGGGTTAGGGTGTTGGTATGTTGGGTTAGGGTGTTGGTATGTTGGGTTAGAGTGTTGGTATGTTGGGTTAGGGTGTTGGTATGTTGGGTTAGAGTGTTGGTATGTTGGGTTAGGGTGTTGGTATGTTGGGTTAGAGTGTTGGTATGTTGGGTTAGGGTGTTGGTATGTTGGGTTAGGGTGTTGGTATGTTGGGTTAGGGTGTTGGTATGTTGGGTTAGAATGTTGGTATGTTGGGTTAGGGTGTTGGTATGCTGGGTTAGGGTGTTGGTATGTTGGGTTACTGTGTTAGTATGTTGGGTTAGGGTGTTGGTATGTTGGGTTAGGGTGTTGGTATGTTGGGTTAGTGTGTTAGTATGTTGGGTTAGAGTGTTGGTATGTTGGGTTAGGGTGTTGGTATGTTGGGTTATGGTGTTGGTATGTTGGGTTAGGGTGTTGGTATGTTGGGTTAGAGTGTTGGTATGTTGGGTTAGGGTGTTGGTATGTTGGGTTAGGGTGTTGGTATGTTGGGTTACTGTGTTAGTATGTTGGGTTAGGGTGTTGGTATGTTGGGTTAGGGTGTTGGTATGTTGGGTTAGTGTGTTAGTATGTTGGGTTAGTGTGTTGGTATGTTGGGTTAGTGTGTTAGTATGTTGGGTTAGTGTGTTAGTATGTTGGGTTAGTGTGTTGGTATGTTGGGTTAGTGTGTTAGTATGTTGGGTTAGAGTGTATTGGTATGTTGGGTTAGAGTGTGTTAGTATGTTGGGTTAGAGTGTTTTGATATGTTGGGTTAGAGTGTGTTGGTATGTTGGGTTAGAGTGTGTTGGTATGTTGGGTTAGAGTGTGTTGGTATGTTGGGTTAGAGTGTTTTGGTATGTTGGGTTAGAGTGTGTTGGTATGCTGGGTTAGAGTATGTTGGGTTAGAGTGTGTTGGGTTAGAGTGTGTTGGTATGCTTGGTTAGAGTATGTTGGGTTAGAGTGTATTGGTATGTTGGGTTAGAGTGTGTTGTTTTGTTGGGTTAGTGTTGGAATGCTGGGTTAGCGTGTGTTGGTATGCTGGGTTAGCGTGTGTTGGTATGTTGGGTTGTAGTGTGTTGGTATGTTGGGTTGTAGTGTGTTGGTATGTTGGGTTAGTGTTGGTATGCTGGGTTAGCGTGTGTTGGTATGCTGGGTTAGCGTGTGTTGGTATGTCGGGTTAGAGTGTTGGGTTGAGTGTGTTAGTATGTTGGGTTAGAGTGTTTTGATATGTTGGGTTAGAGTGTGTTGGTATGTTGGGTTAGAGTGTGTTGGTATGTTGGGTTAGAGTGTGTTGGTATGTTGGGTTAGAGTGTTTTGGTATGTTGGGTTAGAGTGTGTTGGTATGCTGGGTTAGAGTATGTTGGGTTAGAGTGTGTTGGGTTAGAGTGTGTTGGTATGCTTGGTTAGAGTATGTTGGGTTAGAGTGTATTGGTATGTTGGGGTAGAGTGTTGGTATGTTGGGTTAGGGTGTTGGTATGTTGGGTTAGAGTGTTGGTATGTTGGGTTAGGGTGTTGGTATGTTGGGTTAGAGTGTTGGTATGTTGGGTTAGGGTGTTGGTATGTTGGGTTAGTATGTTGGGTTAGAGTGTATTGGTATGTTGGGTTAGGGTGTTGGTATGTTGGGTTAGGGTGTTGGTATGTTGGGTTAGAGTGTGTTGGTATGTTGGGTTAGAGTGTTGGTATGTTGGGTTAGAGTGTATTGGTATGTTGGGTTAGAGTGTGTTGGTATGTTGGGTTAGAGTGTTAGTATGTTGGGTTAGAGTGTTAGTATGTTGGGTTAGGGTGTTGGTATGTTGGGTTAGAGTGTTGGTATGTTGGGTTAGAGTGTTGGTATGTTGGGTTAGAGTGTTGGTATGTTGGGTTAGGGTGTTGGTATGTTGGGTTAGAGTGTTGGTATGTTGGGTTAGGGTGTTGGTATGTTGGGTTAGTGTGTTAGTATGTTGGGTTAGAGTGTATTGGTATGTTGGGTTAGAGTGTGTTGGTATGTTGGGTTAGAGTGTATTGGTATGTTGGGGTAGAGTGTTGGTATGTTGGGTTAGGGTGTTGGTATGTTGGGTTAGAGTGTTGGTATGTTGGGTTAGGGTGTTGGTATGTTGGGTTAGAGTGTTGGTATGTTGGGTTAGGGTGTTGGTATGTTGGGTTAGTGTGTTAGTATGTTGGGTTAGAGTGTATTGGTATGTTGGGTTAGGGTGTTGGTATGTTGGGTTAGGGTGTTGGTATGTTGGGTTAGAGTGTTGGTATGTTGGGTTAGGGTGTTGGTATGTTGGGTTAGAGTGTTGGTATGTTGGGTTAGGGTGTTGGTATGTTGGGTTAGAGTGTTGGTATGTTGGGTTAGGGTGTTGGTATGTTGGGTTAGGGTGTTGGTATGTTGGGTTAGGGTGTTGGTATGTTGGGTTAGAATGTTGGTATGTTGGGTTAGGGTGTTGGTATGCTGGGTTAGGGTGTTGGTATGTTGGGTTACTGTGTTAGTATGTTGGGTTAGGGTGTTGGTATGTTGGGTTAGGGTGTTGGTATGTTGGGTTAGTGTGTTAGTATGTTGGGTTAGAGTGTTGGTATGTTGGGTTAGGGTGTTGGTATGTTGGGTTATGGTGTTGGTATGTTGGGTTAGGGTGTTGGTATGTTGGGTTAGAGTGTTGGTATGTTGGGTTAGGGTGTTGGTATGTTGGGTTAGGGTGTTGGTATGTTGGGTTACTGTGTTAGTATGTTGGGTTAGGGTGTTGGTATGTTGGGTTAGGGTGTTGGTATGTTGGGTTAGTGTGTTAGTATGTTGGGTTAGAGTGTATTGGTATGTTGGGTTAGGGTGTTGGTATGTTGGGTTAGGGTGTTGGTATGTTGGGTTAGAGTGTTGGTATGTTGGGTTAGGGTGTTGGTATGTTGGGTTAGAGTGTTGGTATGTTGGGTTAGGGTGTTGGTATGTTGGGTTAGAGTGTTGGTATGTTGGGTTAGGGTGTTGGTATGTTGGGTTAGGGTGTTGGTATGTTGGGTTAGGGTGTTGGTATGTTGGGTTAGAATGTTGGTATGTTGGGTTAGGGTGTTGGTATGCTGGGTTAGGGTGTTGGTATGTTGGGTTACTGTGTTAGTATGTTGGGTTAGGGTGTTGGTATGTTGGGTTAGGGTGTTGGTATGTTGGGTTAGTGTGTTAGTATGTTGGGTTAGAGTGTTGGTATGTTGGGTTAGGGTGTTGGTATGTTGGGTTATGGTGTTGGTATGTTGGGTTAGGGTGTTGGTATGTTGGGTTAGAGTGTTGGTATGTTGGGTTAGGGTGTTGGTATGTTGGGTTAGGGTGTTGGTATGTTGGGTTACTGTGTTAGTATGTTGGGTTAGGGTGTTGGTATGTTGGGTTAGGGTGTTGGTATGTTGGGTTAGTGTGTTAGTATGTTGGGTTAGTGTGTTGGTATGTTGGGTTAGTGTGTTAGTATGTTGGGTTAGTGTGTTAGTATGTTGGGTTAGTGTGTTGGTATGTTGGGTTAGTGTGTTAGTATGTTGGGTTAGAGTGTATTGGTATGTTGGGTTAGAGTGTGTTAGTATGTTGGGTTAGAGTGTTTTGATATGTTGGGTTAGAGTGTGTTGGTATGTTGGGTTAGAGTGTGTTGGTATGTTGGGTTAGAGTGTGTTGGTATGTTGGGTTAGAGTGTTTTGGTATGTTGGGTTAGAGTGTGTTGGTATGCTGGGTTAGAGTATGTTGGGTTAGAGTGTGTTGGGTTAGAGTGTGTTGGTATGCTTGGTTAGAGTATGTTGGGTTAGAGTGTATTGGTATGTTGGGTTAGAGTGTGTTGTTTTGTTGGGTTAGTGTTGGAATGCTGGGTTAGCGTGTGTTGGTATGCTGGGTTAGCGTGTGTTGGTATGTTGGGTTGTAGTGTGTTGGTATGTTGGGTTGTAGTGTGTTGGTATGTTGGGTTAGTGTTGGTATGCTGGGTTAGCGTGTGTTGGTATGCTGGGTTAGCGTGTGTTGGTATGTCGGGTTAGAGTGTTGGGTTGAGTGTGTTAGTATGTTGGGTTAGAGTGTTTTGATATGTTGGGTTAGAGTGTGTTGGTATGTTGGGTTAGAGTGTGTTGGTATGTTGGGTTAGAGTGTGTTGGTATGTTGGGTTAGAGTGTTTTGGTATGTTGGGTTAGAGTGTGTTGGTATGCTGGGTTAGAGTATGTTGGGTTAGAGTGTGTTGGGTTAGAGTGTGTTGGTATGCTTGGTTAGAGTATGTTGGGTTAGAGTGTATTGGTATGTTGGGTTAGAGTTTGTTGTTTTGTTGGGTTAGTGTTGGAATGCTGGGTTAGCGTGTGTTGGTATGCTGGGTTAGCGTGTGTTGGTATGTTGGGTTGTAGTGTGTTGGTATGTTGGGTTGTAGTGTGTCGGTATGTTGGGTTAGTGTTGGTATGCTGGGTTAGCGTGTGTTGGTATGCTGGGTTAGCGTGTGTTGGTATGTCGGGTTAGAGTGTTGGTATGATGGGTTAGAGTGAGTTGGTATGTTGGGTTAGAGTGAGTTGGTATGTCGGGTTAGAGTGTTGGGTTGAGTGTGTTGGTATGATGGGTTAGAGTGAGTTGGTATGTTGGGTTAGAGTGTTGTGTTGAGTGTGTTGGTGTGATGGGTTAGAGTGAGTTGGTATGTCGGGTTAGAGTGTTGGGTTGAGTGTGTTGGTATGATGGGTTAGAGTGAGTTGGTATGTTGGGTTAGAGTGAGTTGGTATGTCGGGTTAGAGTGTTGGGTTGAGTGTGTTGGTATGATGGGTTAGAGTGAGTTGGTATGTTGGGTTAGTGTGTGTTGGTATGCTGGGTTAGAGTGTGTTGGTATGTTGGGTTAGAGTGAGTTGGTATGTTGGGTTAGAGTGTGTTGGTATGCTGGGTTAGATAGAGTGTGTTGGTATGTTGGGTTAGAGTGAGTTGGTTAGCTGGGTTTGAGTGTGTTGGTATGTTGGGTTAGAGTGTGTTGTTATGTTGGATGAGAGTGCGTTGGTATGTTGGGTTAGAGTGTGTTGGTATGTTGGGTTAGAGTGAGTTGGTATATTGGGTTAGAGTGAGTTGGTATGTTGGGTTAGAGTGTGTTGTTATGTTGGATGAGAGTGTGTTGGTATGTTGGGTTAGAGTGTGTTGGTATGTTGGGTTAGAGTGAGTTGGTATATTGGGTTAGAGTGAGTTGGTATGTTGGGTTAGAGTGTGTTGGATTAGTGTGTTGGTATGTTGGGTTAGAGTGTGTTGGGTTAGTGTGTGTTGGTGTGTTGGGTTAGAGTGTTGGTATGCTGGGTTAGAGTGAGTTGGTATGCTGGGTTAGAGTGTGTTGGTATGCTGGGTTAGTGTGTGTTGGTATGTTGGATGAGAGTGTGTTGGTATGTTGGGTTAGAGTGTGTTGGTATGTTGGGTTAGAGTGAGTTGGTATATTGGGTTAGAGTGAGTTGGTATGTTGGGTTAGAGTGTGTTGGGTTAGTGTGTGTTGGTGTGTTGGGTTAGAGTGTTGGTATGCTGGGTTAGAGTGTGTTGGTATGCTGGGTTAGAGTGTGTTGGCATGCTGGGTTAGAGTGGGTTAGAGTGTGTTATGTTGGGTAGTTTACAGCACTGAGGGAGCAGATGTGACTCTATGGGGTGTGGATTTAGAGTTTGTACATTTCAGAGAGAGAGAGAGAGAGAGAGAGTAACAGGGAATGGGAAATGGGTCTTGTTATTAGACTGAGCCTCAGTAATCTGAGGGGGGGGCTTTATCCTCCTCCCAGCTGCTGTCTGGCCTGCCTCCTCTACTACGTAATCTATGTGCTTGTTTACTACATGACATTAACATGAAATCTACTACTTTCATTGTACAGTTACATAACACTACACTGATGGATCTGCTGGATGCATACATATTTCTACCTAATCTGATTGAGGTGTGTGTGTGTGTGTGTGTGTGTGTGTGTGTGTGTGTGTGTGTGTGTGTGTGTGTGTGTGTGTGTGTGTGTGTGTGTGTGTGTGTGTGTGTGTGTGTGTGTGTGTGTGTGTGTGTGTGTGTGGCGTTATCCTCTCAGAGGGGGATCGAAGGAGGCAAGTCAAAAGTGTTAATACTGTACGAGTTACATCCTAGCAGTCTGGAGGAGGATACTGGATACACACACACACACCTAAATCAGATGAGGTACCCCTCCAAATTAAAATATGTCTGCCTAAAGACACATATACTATCCCAGATGCTCTGAAGAACTGAAAATACACAAACACTCACTGTGGACACATGATCAGAAATAGTACACTGTGAAACTGATGGCACAGTTGACTTGGGCCATGGCTGCATTACAAACACTTAAAAGACACACCCTCTCTCCTCAGGCTTCAAATTAAATGGACACTTCTGATGATGAATCATGTCTGATGAGTTGACACTTGCAGGGCATGAGGAATGAATACATTTTAAATGGACCGCCCTTGCCCGGAAATTCGTCAGTCCCACGGTTGTGTTGTCAGTTATCATGGAACCACCGGTAGCTGTTGTGTTGTCAGTCATAATGGAACCGCCGGTAGCTGTTGTGTTGTCAGTCATAATGGAACCACCGGTAGCTGTTGTGTTGTCAGTCATCATGGAACCACCGGTAGCTGTTGTGTTGTCAGTCATCATGGAACCACCGGTAGCTGTTGTGTTGTCAGTCATCATGGAACCACCGGTAGCTGTTGTGTTGTCAGTCATCATGGAACCACCGGTAGCTGTTGTGTTGTCAGTCATCATGGAACCACCGGTAGCTGTTGTGTTGTCAGTCATAATGGAACCACCGGTAGCTGTTGTGTTGTCAGTCATCATGGAACCACCGGTAGCTGTTATGTTGTCAGTCATCATGGAACCACCGGTAGATGTTGTGTTGTCAGTCATCATGGAACCACCGGTAGCTGTTGCGTGTGCTTTATATGCGCTACAGTCAATTATGATTACATTTCATATCTTGGCTAGAAGACAACACCTCCGCAGACATCGAATACCAGCCATCTGAAGATATCAGGTAAATCGAAAATGATTAAATTACGATGTCAGGGAAAGTTGTACGCGCAAGCTAACGTTTCTAAAAGCTAACCAAACAAAAACATCATTACAGTGCCTTGCGAAAGTATTCAGCCCCCTTGAACTTTGCGACCTTTTGCCACATTTCAGGCTTCAAACATAAAGATATAAAACTGTATTTTTTTGTGAAGAATCAACAACAAGTGGGACACAATCATGAAGTGGAACGACATTTATTGGATATTTCAAACTTTTTTAACAAATCAAAAACTGAAAATTGGGCGTGCAAAATTATTCAGCCCCTTTACTTTCAGTGCAGCAAACTCTCTCCAGAAGTTCAGTGAGGATCTCTGAATGATCCAATGTTGACCTAAATGACTAATGATGATAAATACAATCCACCTGTGTGTAATCAAGTCTCCGTATAAATGCACCTGCACTGTGATAGTCTCAGAGGTCCGTTAAAAGCGCAGAGAGCATCATGAAGAACAAGGAACACACCAGGCAGGTCCGAGATACTGTTGTGAAGAAGTTTAAAGCCGGATTTGGATACAAAAAGATTTCCCAAGCTTTAAACATCCCAAGGAGCACTGTGCAAGTGATAATATTGAAATGGAAGGAGTATCAGACCACTGCAAATCTACCAAGACCTGGCCGTCCCTCTAAACTTTCAGCTCATACAAGGAGAAGACTGATCAGAGATGAAGCCAAGAGGCCCATGATCACTCTGGATGAACTGCAGAGATCTACAGCTGAGGTGGGAGACTCTGTCCATAGGACAACAATCAGTCGTATATTGCACAAATCTGGCCTTTATGTGAGAGTGGCAAGAAGAAAGCCATTTCTTAAAGATATCCATAAAAAGTGTTGTTTAAAGTTTGCCACAAGCCACCTGGGAGACACACCAAACATGTGGAAGAAGGTGCTCTGGTCAGATGAAACCAAAATTGAACTTTTTGGCAACAATGCAAAACGTTATGTTTGGCGTAAAAGCAACACAGCTGAACACACCATCCCCACTGTCAAACATGGTGGTGGCAGCATCATGGTTTGGGGCTGCTTTTCTTCAGCAGGGACAGGGAAGATGGTTAAAATTGATGGGAAGATGGATGGAGCCAAATACAGGACCATTCTGGAAGAAAACCTGATGGAGTCTGCAAAAGAACAGAGACTGGGACGGAGATTTGTCTTCCAACAAGACAATGATTGTAATGCTCCGGGTGTCGTGGGTGTGGAGTCAAATGCAGGAGACAGAGAGTTCAATGCTGCGCGTCCTTTAATCGCACCAATGCACCACAGGGTGCTCACAAAAACGTTACGTTCCCAAAACACAGGGAATCAAAATGTACAAATGGGACACAACGTGCCTATACCACAGAGCCGAAGGTTTACAATGAAATAATCCCGCACAACAACCAGGCGGGCCGGCTGTCTAATAAAGACAAACTAATTACACATTCACAGGTGCTACCACTCAACATACAAGGAGGGGAAGGAAAAACAATCAGTGGCAGCTAATAGGCCGGTGACGACGACCGCCGAGCGCCACCTGCCCGGGAAAGGGAAACAGCCTCGGTCGGACTCGTGACAGTACCCCCCCCCTGACGCGTGGCTCCCGCAGCGCGCCGACACCGGCCTCGAGGTCGCCCCGGAGGACGAGGCGCAGGGCGATCCGGATGGAGGCGATGGAAATCCCTCAACATGGAGGGATCCAAGATGTCCCCCACCGGTACCCAGCACCTCTCCTCCGGACCGTACCCCTCCCAGTCCACGAGGTACTGCAGGCCCCTCACCCGGCGTCTTGAGTCCAGAATGGCCCGGATCGTGTACGCCGGGGACCCCTCGATGTCCAGCGGGGGAGGAGGGACCTCCGGTACCTCACTGTCCTGCAGGGGACCAGCTACCACCGGCCTGAGGAGAGACACATGAAACGAGGGGTTAATACGATAATACGAAGGGAGTTGTAATCGATAACACACCTCGTTTATCCTCCTCAGGACTTTAAAGGGCCCTACACACTGCGGACCCAGCTTCCGGCAGGGCAAACGGAGAGGTAGGTTTCGGGTCGAGAGCCAGACCCTGTCCCCCGGTACAAACACGGGGGCCTCACTGCGGTGGCGGTCAGCACTCCTCTTCTGCCGTCCACTCGCTTGTCGTAGAGATTCCTGGACGGCCCTCCAGGTCTCCTTGGAGCGCTGTACCCATTCCTCCACCGCAGGAGCCTCGGTCTGGCTCGGATGCCATGGTGCCAGGACCGGCTGGTACCCCAACACACACTGAAAAGGGGACACGTTAGTAGAGGAGTGGCGTAGTGAGTTCTGAGCCATTTCAGCCCAGGGAATGTATCGTGCCCACTCCCCTGGCCGATCCTGGCAATACGACCGCAGAAACCTACCCACCTCCTGGTTCACTCTCTCCACCTGCCCATTACTCTCGGGGTGATAACCGGAGGTCAGGCTGACAGAGACCCCCAAACGTTCCATGAACGCTCTCCATACCCGGGACGTGAATTGGGGGCCCCGATCAGAAACGATGTCCTCCGGCACCCCGTAGTGCCGGAAGACATGGGTGAATAACGCCTCCGCAGTCTGTAGGGCTGTAGGGATACCGGGCAACGGGAGGAGACGGCAGGACTTAGAGAACCGATCCACAATCACCAGAACCGTGGTGTTCCCCTGAGACGGCGGGAGATCGGTTAGGAAATCTATGGACATATGTGACCATGGCCGCTGTGGAACAGGGAGGGGTTGTAGCTTCCCTCTAGGAAGGTGCCTAGGAGCCTTACTCTGAGCGCACACTGAACAGGAGGAGACATAACCCTTAACGTCCTTAGCCAACGTAGGCCACCAATACCTCCCCTGAAGGCTCCCCACTGTCCTCGTCACCCCAGGGTGACCCGAGGAGGGTAGAACGTGAGCCCACCGAATCAGTTTGTCCCGAACACCAAGCGGCACGTACCTTCGCCCCGCTGGACACTGAGAAGGCGCGGGTTCAGCCCGTAACGCCCGCTCGATGTCCGAGTCCACCTCCCATACCACTGGGGCTACCAGCTTCGATGCGGGAAGGATGGGAGTAGGTTCGGTGGACCCATCCTCCGTGTCATAAAGGCGGGACAGTGCGTCAGCCTTCACGTTCTGGGAGCCCGGTCTATAAGACAAAGTAAATCGGAACCGGGTGAAGAACATGGCCCACCTTGCCTGACGTGGGTTAAGTCTCCTAGCTGCCCGAATATACTCCAGATTCTGGTGGTCGGTCCAGATGAGAAAGGGGTGTTTAGCCCCCTCAAGCCAGTGTCTCCACACCTTCAGAGCTCTAACCACCGCTAGCAACTCCCGGTCCCCCACATCATAGTTACGCTCCGCTGGGCTGAGCTTCCTTGAGAAGAAAGCGCAGGGTCGGAGTTTTGGTGGCGTACCCGAGCGCTGTGATAGCACGGCACCCACCCCAGCCTCGGACGCGTCCACCTCCACTATGAATGCTAGAGAGGGGTCCGGATGCGCCAACACGGGCGCATCAGTAAACAGCGCCTTCAACTTGTTGAATGCTCCGTCCGCCTCTGCTGACCACTGCAAACGCACCGGGCCCCCCTTCAGCAGTGAGGTGATGGGAGCCGCTACCTGGCCAAAACCCCGGATAAACCTCCGGTAGTAGTTGGCAAAACCCAGAAAACGCTGCACCTCCTTTACCGTGGTCGGAGTCGGCCAATTACGCACGGCCCTAATGCGGTCACCCTCCATCACTACCCCCGAGGTGGAAATGCGATATCCCAGAAAAGAGACGGCTCGTTTAGAGAACACGCATTTCTCAGCCTTGACGTATAGGTCATGCTCCAGCAGTCTACCAAGCACCTTGCGCACCAGAGACACATGCGCGGTGTGAGTGGCCGAGTAGATCAGAATGTCATCGATATAAGCCACCACTCCCTGCCCGCACAGGTCCCTGAGAATCTCGTCTACAAAGGATTGGAAAACGGCTGGAGCATTCTTTAACCCATACGGCATGACGAGGTACTCATAGTGGCCTGATGTAGTACTAAATGCGGTTTTCCACTCGTCTCCCTTCCGAATACGCACCAAACTATACGCGCTCCTGAGATCCAGTTTTGTGAAGAACTGCGCTCCGTGGAACGATTCCACCGCCGTAGCGATGAGAGGTAGAGGGTAACTATACCCCACTGTGATGGCGTTTAGACCTCTATAATCGATACACGGACGCAAGCCTCCCTCCTTTTTCCTCACAAAAAAGAAACTTGAGGAGACGGGTGAAATGGAGGACCGAATGTACCCCTGTCCCAGCGCCTCCGTGACATATGTCTCCATTGCCAACGTCTCCTCCTGGGACAGCGGGTACACGTGACTCTTGGGAAGCGCAGCGTCTACCTGGAGATCTATCGTACAATCCCTTCCCGGTCGATAAGGTGGTAATTTAGTCGCTTTCACTTTACTGAAAGCGATTGCCAAATCGGCATACTCGGGGGGAATGCACACCGTGGAACCCTGGTCTGGACTCTCCACCGACGTGGCACCGATGGAAACTCCCAAACACCTTCCAGAACACTCCTCTGACCACCCCTGGAGAACCCCCTGTTTCCACGAAATTTTAGGATTGTGCCGGGCCAGCCAGGGAGTCCCCAGCACCACTGGAAACGCAGGCGAGTCAATAATAAAGAAACTGATACGCTCCCTATGATTCCCCTGCGTCACCATGTCCAGTGGGACCGTGGTCTCCCTGACCATCCCTGACCCTAATGGCCGGCTATCTAGGGAGTGCACGGGGAAAGGATAATCTATCGGCACCAGCGGAACCCCTAACTTAAGGGCGAGTCCGCGATCCATAAAGTTCCCAGCTGCGCCTGAATCGACGAGCGCCCTATGCTGGGAAGAGGGAAAAAAGCGAAGGAAAAAAGTTAAGACAAACATGTGGCCAACAGGGGGTTCTGGGTGAGTTTGATGCTGACTCACCTGGGGTGACCGAGAAGCGTTCCGCCTGCCATCTCTACTCCCAGACGGACCCCCCAAGCACCGATCAGACGTGTGTCCTCTCCGACCACAGTTGGTGCAGGGAAGGCCTCCTCCTCCGGTACCCCTCGGCGCAGCCCCTCCCAACTCCATCGGAATGGGAGCGGAGGGGCTGGGTGGTGGAACGCACAGGACCCTCTCTGAACGCCCGCGGGCAGCCAGCAGATTATCCAGTCGAATGGACATGTCAATCAGCTGATCCAGTGACAGAGTGGTGTCCCGACACGCTAACTCCCGGCGGACATCCTCTCGGAGACTACACCTGTAGTGGTCCATGAGAGCCCTGTCGTTCCACCCAGATCCGGCTGCCAAGGTCCGGAACTCCAGCGCGTAATCCTGGGCGCTCCTCCTCTCCGGCCTGAGGTGAAATAGTCGTTCTCCCGCCGCTCGGCCATCTAGAGGGTGATCAAACACGGCGCGGAAGCGACGGGAAAACTCTGGGTAGTGCTCCCGCGCTGAGTCTGGACCATTCCAGACCGCGTTCGCCCATTCCAGGGCACGACCCGTGAGGCAGGAGATGAGGACACTCACCCTCTCTTCTCCTGAGGGAGTGGGTCTGACGGTGGCCAGGTATAGCTCCAGCTGGAGCAGAAACCCCTGGCAACCCGCCGCCGCTCCATCATAAGCCCTCGGTAGCGTCAGACGGAGGGTGCTGGAGTCGGGAGATGGGGAGTCCGGAACCGTGGGTGCCGAAGGTGGAGAGAGGAGCCCACTCCTCTCCCATCTGTCCATTCTCTCCATCACTTGATCCATCGCGGATCCGATCCGATGAAGGACGGTGGTGTGGTGGAGAACCCGTTCCTCCATCGATGGGAGAGGGTTGGCTGCTGCTCCTGCTGACTCCATCAATTTGATAGGTGCGGGATTCTGTAATGCTCCGGGTGTCGTGGGTGTGGAGTCAAATGCAGGAGACAGAGAGTTCAATGCTGCGCGTCCTTTAATCGCACCAATGCACCACAGGGTGCTCACAAAAACGTTACGTTCCCAAAACACAGGGAATCAAAATGTACAAATGGGACACAACGTGCCTATACCACAGAGCCGAAGGTTTACAATGAAATAATCCCGCACAACAACCAGGCGGGCCGGCTGTCTAATAAAGACAAACTAATTACACATTCACAGGTGCTACCACTCAACATACAAGGAGGGGAAGGAAAAACAATCAGTGGCAGCTAATAGGCCGGTGACGACGACCGCCGAGCGCCACCTGCCCGGGAAAGGGAAACACCCTCGGTCGGACTCGTGACAATGATCCAAAACATAAAGCAAAATCTACAATGGAATGGTTCAAAAATAAACATATCCAGGTGTTAGAATGGCCAAGTCAAAGTCCAGACCTGAATCCAATCGAGAATCTGTGGAAAGAACTGAAAACTGCTGTTCACAAATGCTCTCCATCCAACCTCACTGAGCTCGAGCTGTTTTGCAAGGAGGAATGGGAAAAAATGTCAGTCTCTCGATGTGCAAAACTGATAGAGACATACCCCAAGTGACTTACAGCTGTAATCGCAGCAAAAGGTGGCGCTACAAAGTATTAACTTAAGGGGGCTGAATAATTTTGCACGCCCAATTTTTCAGTTTTTGATTTGTTAAAAAAGTTTGAAATATCCAATAAATGTCGTTCCACTTCATGATTATGTCCCACTTGTTGTTGATTCTTCACAAAAAAAGAAAGAAAAAGTTTTATTCCTTTATGTTTGAAGCCTGAAATGTGGCAAAAGGTTGCAAAGTTTCAGGGGGCCGAATACTTTCGCAAGGCACTGTACTTTTACCATACGTGTTTTTGCCGTCATGTGCATTAGTAGCAAAATGTCTAACTTATTTACATTTGTTTTTACTTACACTTGTATGTTGACTTCTCCATATTAATGTTGGTTGTACGTTTTGGCTGACTTTTCTTAGCGGATGTACAATCATCGCAAATTGAATTATGGGGCGTTTCAAGCCCCGGAGTGAACAGAGCTGGGCTGAGGGGCTTACGTTGCCAACTTTGCTTACTTGGCTAATTGTTTGGACCGATGGAAAAGACGGCCGCGGGGATTCCCCCAAGGGCATAAGGCGAGGGTAAGTGGAGGAGGGTGTGTCTTTTACGTGTTTGGAACGCAGCCTCTGTGTTTTGGGTTACCATGTCACATGACCTAGATTTGAACCTTTATTTGAAGCCTTTCCCAGAAATTTGAATTACATCAAAAATGTAACGAATTGTCTGAGGATGACAGATTTAACTGTCAGGTGATTGTCCAAAACACAGGGCCTTAGACATGACACCTTCCATGCTGACATTGTCACAATGGAGACTGAACATTCTGTTTAATTCAAATACGCAAACATCCAATTATAAATTAAACTCTATTTATTTTCTTATAACAAAACTGAATAGCTATTTAAAGTTAATTGTTTTATTATGTTTTCTATTAAGTTATTATTATTGCTATTGAAGTTGTAATTTGACAAAAATACTAACAACCACCCATTGAGTTACTGTGTGCCATGTCTTTAACTCCGTTTTAAATTCAGCAGATGTGCTGGACTCTTCCATCCCTGCTCCTCCCCAACAGGCAGCGTATCCATGGAGTTGAACGTTGAGTTAGGGAGCAGAAATCTGAGAGGGTGTGGTTCTCCAAGCTCAGACAGACAGGATAGAGCACTGCCATCCCATCCTCCACCAACCAACACTCACAAACAAAAAAACTCACACGCACAAAAACACATACAAGTAACAAAACTCAGGTGTGTACACGCACACATCTCCTGACAGTGACTGGCTGATTCAGTACCGGGCCAATCTCTTCTGACACACTGACTGATTCTAAGCTACAACAACAAAGACCGCCTCCCCCCAGCTTCCCTCCACAGCCCCCCCTTGTATCCATGCAGTTTTTAGCTAGAGAAGCCCCTGCCTCCTCCCTCCCTCTCTAGCAAGGGCAGGAGGAAGGGAGGAAGAGGAGGGGCAGAAAGAGGAGTGGATATGTAGAGGGCACAAAGAGGAAACAGGATGACATGACTGCTGAGTGGGGTTTAGGGAACCAAGAAGTAGAATTTAGTGTTTATTTTGTGTGTGTTTAGTTGTATTCCTTATTTTGAACATTTGAATTATTAAAGAAAGTCAAAAGATAACCTCCTCCCCCACCCACCACACAGCCTAGAATGAATTAACTCCAATGTTATGCCAGACAGTGCCTCCCAACACAGATCAGCTCAGCATTGCCTTAAAAATAAAACAGTCAGCAAAGGGTGAATATACCGAACATAGAAAATTGTTATTTCTAAAATGTTTCAGTGTGTACAACACTTCTCAGCCAAACCCCTCCACCCAGAGTAATACTAGAGCTGTGTAGCCTCTGCCAAGTCTCCAACAACCGGATGTTCCGGTTTTCAGGGGAAATGGAGAGAGAGCCTGTGACATGACTTCTGCTTTTGGACGCTAACAAGGCGACACTCCATGTCAACTCCTCCTCCACAGTTACTGGATTGGTTGAACAGTGCAGAAGAGAACCTCCAGACAGTTTTTTTCCTTCTCGTCAAGACCGGTATGTAGGGCAGTGTTGACCAAACCCGGTCCTGGGTACTCCAAGGGGTAAATGTTTTGGTTTTTGCCCTAGCTGTTATGTGCCATACATAAGCATCTACCTCAGGTACCAAAAGTTACATGTTCAAATCCAGCAATGGAAAGTTATTTTTGAGATTTTTGTTTTAAGCCTATCCCAAACCTTAACCCTTACCTTAACCATTCTCAGTTAATGCCTCCCCTTAAGATTTTGGAGTTAATACGTAATTAATGCCTAAGCATCTGCCTTTGGTGCCAAAACCATTCAGAGTTAATGCCTAACTTTAACCTTAAAAATATGGAGTTAATGCCTACACTTAACCCTAAACACTTTGAAATTTGACGTTTGGAACAACTTCAAAATGTGACATTTGAGAAACATGGCTGTGCCTGCTGTGTCTCTGTCTCTCTATCCCTCTCTCTCTGCACCTGCTGTGTCTCTGTCTCTCTATCCCCCTCTCTCTGCACCTGCTGTGTCTCTGTCTCTCTATCCCCCTCTCTCTGCACCTGCTGTCTCTCTATCCCTCTCTCTGCACCTGCTGTGTCTCTGTCTCTCTATCCCTCTCTCTGCACCTGCTGTGTGTCTTTCTCTCTATCCCCCTCTCTCTGCACCTGCTCTGTCTCTCTATCCCCCTCTCTCTGCACCTGCTGTGTCTCTGTCTCTCTATCCCCCTCTCTCTGCACCTGCTGTCTCTCTATCCCTCTCTCTGCACCTGCTGTGTGTCTTTCTCTCTATCCCTCTCTCTCTGCACCTGCTGTGTCTCTGTCTCTCTATCCCCCTCTCTCTGCACCTGCTGTGTCTCTCTATCCCCCTCTCTCTGCACCTGCTGTCTCTCTATCCCTCTCTCTGCACCTGCTGTGTCTCTGTCTCTCTATCCCCCTCTCTCTGCACCTGCTGTGTCTCTGTCTCTCTATCCCCCTCTCTCTGCACCTGCTGTGTCTCTCTATCCCTCTCTCTCTGCACCTGCTGTGTCTCTGTCTCTCTATCCCTCTCTCTCTGCACCTGCTGTCTCTCTATCCCTCTCTCTGCACCTGCTGTGTCTCTGTCTCTCTATCCCTCTCTCTGCACCTGCTGTGTGTCTTTCTCTCTATCCCCCTCTCTCTGCACCTGCTGTGTCTCTGTCTCTCTATCCCTCTCTCTCTGCACCTGCTGTCTCTCTATCCCCCTCTCTGCACCTGCTGTGTCTGTCTCTCTATCCCCCTCTCTCTGCACCTGCTGTGTCTCTGTCCCTCTCTCCGTCTCTGCTGTGTTCATTCACTGTGCTCCATTGAAAGTCACGCGAGGCAAGCCATGTTGTACTCTACTACTGACCACACACACACACACACACACACACACACTTACTTGCACTCACCCAAATCCTCCAGGGCTGAATGCTGACTAGTCTCAAAACAACGTTGATCTGTATTAAACATGCACACTGCCAATAGGGGGCATAGAGTTAACCATCACTACACTAGTCCTGCCTATGAACTGCAATACCAAGAGAGGGAATAGAGTTAACCATCACTACACTAGTCCTGCCTATGAACTGCAATACCAAGGGAGGGAATAGAGTTAACCATCACTACACTAGTCCTGCCTATGAACTGCAATACCAAGGGAGGGAATAGAGTTAACCATCACTACACTAGTCCTGTCTATGAACTGCAATACCAAGGGAGGGAATAGAGTTAACCATCACTACACTAGTCCTGTCTATGAACTGCAATACCAAGGGAGGGAATAGAGTTAACCATCACTACACTAGTCCTGTCTATGAACTGCAATACCAAGGGAGGGAATAGAGTTAACCATCACTACACTAGTCCTGCCTATGAACTGCAATACCAAGGGAGGGAATAGAGTTAACCATCACTACACTAGTCCTGTCTATGAACTGCAATACCAAGGGAGGGAATAGAGTTAACCATCACTACACTAGTCCTGTCTATGAACTGCAATACCAAGGGAGGGAATAGAGTTAACCATCACTACACTAGTCCTGTCTATGAACTGCAATACCAAGGGAGGGAATAGAGTTAACCATCACTACACTAGTCCTGTCTATGAACTGCAATACCAAGGGAGGGAATAGAGTTAACCATCACTACACTAGTCCTGTCTATGAACTGCAATACCAAGGGAGGGAATAGAGTTAACCATCACTACACTAGTCCTGTCTATGAACTGCAATACCAAGGGAGGGAATAGAGTTAATCAGTAGGTTCAGTAGTGTGGAGGTTAAGGAATATATAGATACATTTTAAAGGATTTAACTATTTAGATAGCAGACATATCACATGTGTCCTTGCTTGGTGGCCATTATGATGTCATCAGCAGGGGGCAGACTAAAATACATGATGTGGACCATATTTTCAAGGACACAGAAGTCTCTCATAACACAATGTGGGGATATTTAGGGAAGAGTCATGCTACGATCCTCATGGTGACACCATCTGACATGGCTTCTCAATTATTGAAGCAGAGTGACTGAATGAGAGAAAGAAAAAGGTGAAAGAAAAAGGTGGGATGAGAGAGAGAAATGGTGAAAGAGGTATAAACTACCGTGCTTCCGCCGAGTATGTAAATGAGGGTTATTTTGCATGTACCTTGACAACACACATGCACACACACCCTGAGGACTGGTACACTCTGCCCATCTGTGTGTGTATTAGGGGCCGTGGCTCAGTGCTATGGCATGCAGCTCAGTTTGGTGTGAAGTGAACACACACACACACAGGGTTTGGAGAAGTGTATACAGCAGCGTGACCCAGAGTCCCCTGGTACCGGAACCTTCTAGAATGATTTAGAGCCACTGTCAGACACACAGGACTACAACTGGGTTAGAATGATGAAACGCCACCTGATCTGCTGGGCTGGGGAATCACATAGTTTGATGCCATTCCATTGTGTATGTGTGCCATTCAGAGGGTGAACAGGCAAGACAAAGGATTTAAGTGCCTTTGAACGGGGTATGGTAGTAGGTGCCAGGCGCATCGGTTTGTTTCAAGAACTGCAACGCTGCTGGGTTTTTCATGCTCAGCAGCGTCCCGTGTGTATCAAGAATGGTCCACCACCCAAAGGACATCTAGCCAACTTGAGACAATTGTGGGAAGCATTGTAGTCAACATGGGCCAGCATCCCTGTGCAACACAATTATTAGGTAAATACTACTAATGTTTGGTATACTCAGTTTATGTGCCCTTCAAATGAAAACATTGTAGAATAAAACACAACACTGACAGTAATGTTATCTGATGAATAAGGATGAAGCTTTTTCTCAAACCAGACCAGAGGATAGAGGTTGCATTCATACACAGCCCCTCCATTCAACCAGCGACCACAAAATAGTGCCATGCACTGCGGGTGCTACTGAGTACTATGAAGACACCATTGAGAGTCTGTGTGTGTGTGTTTTGTGGTGGGGGGTCGGGTCGAGTGTGTATGGGGTGAGGGTACTTGTGATATTGTGTGCGTGAGTGAGTGTGTGGCTCAGACAGAGTTCAGTGTGTCAAATCGGAGGGCCTGTTGTCCGGACCTCTGGCAGTCTCTATGGGGGTGCCACAGGGTTCAATTCTCGGGCCGACTATTTTCTCTGTATACATCATTTTTATTTTATTTCACCTTTATTTAACCAGGTAGGCTAGTTGAGAACAAGTTCTCATTTACAACTGCGACCTGGCCAAGATAAAGCATAGCAGTGTGAACAAACAACAACACAGACAAGTCAATAGCACAGAGAGAAAAAAAGTATATACAGTGGGGCAAAAAAGTATTTAGTCAGCCACCAATTGTGCAAGTTCTCCCACTTAAAAAAAACGAGAGAGGGCTGTAATTTTCATCATAGGTACACTTCAACTATGACAGACAAAATTAGATTTTTTTCCCCCAGAAAATCACATTGTAGGATTTTTAATGAATTTATTTGCAAATTATGGTGGCTAAAAACAGGGCTGGTATCTGTGCAGAAGGTAAAAGCCGCTAACAATGACTAAATAACTTGTAGCTAATTAGCTAGTTAGCTTCTGGAGGTTCTTGAATGTGTTCTAAAATTGAAAATAATAGCGATTCCGTATCACATTGGGCGATGAACTTCAATGCCATACAACTGTCCTTCCGTGGCCTCCAACTGCTCTTAAATGCAAGTAAAACTAAATGCATGCTCTTCAACCGATCGCTGCCCGCACCTGCCCGCCCTTCCAGCATCACTACTCTGGACGGTTCTGACTTAGAATATGTGGACAACTACAAATACAAACTCTCCTTCCAGACTCACATTAAGCATCTTCAATCCAAAATTAAATCTAGAATCGGCTTCCTATTTCGCAACAAAGCATCCTTCTGTCAGGTGCGTGAATGAGGACCCAAAAGCGAATTAACAAACAGAGTTTCTTTAATGATAAACACACGTGGGCTCAGATGGACAGGTAGATTCCGACAGGACAGGACAAGGTTGCAGCAAACACGATGATAGTCTGGTTCAGGCATGAGACACACAAACAAGAATCCGACAAAGACAGGAGCAGAAACAGAGAGAGATATAGGGACCTAATCAGAGGGAAAAAGGGAACAGGTGGGAAAAGGGGTGAATGAGGTAGTCAGAGAAGACAAGGAACAGCTGGGGGAAAGAGGGACAGAAACGGTAACCTAGTACGACCAGCAGAGGGAGACAGGGTGAAAGGAAAGGACAGAAAGACACAACATGACAATACATGACACCTTCACTCATGCTGCCAAACATACCCTCGGAAATCGGACTATCCTACCGATCCTTGACTTCTGCTATGTAATTTATAACATAGCCTCCAACACTCTACTCAGCAAATTGGATGCAGTCTATCACAGTGCCATCCGTTTTGTCACCAAAGCCCATATACTACTCACCACTGCGACCTGTATGCTCTCGTTGGCTGGCCCTCGCTTCATATTCGTTGCCAAACCCACTGGCTCCAGGTCATCTATAAGTCTTTGCTAGGTAAAGCCCTGCCTTATCTCAGCTCACTGGTCACCATAACAACAACCACCTGTAGCACGCGCTCCAGCAGGTATATTTCACTGGTCACCCCAAAGCCAATCCCTCCTTTAGCCTCACAGTTCTCTGCTGCCAATGACTGGAACGAATTGCAAAAATCACTGAAGCTGGAGACCCATATCTCCCTCACTAACTTTAAGCACCAGCTGTCAGAGCAGCTCACAGATCTACAACTACTGGTCTCAGATGACCTGCGCCAGGAGAAAGAGGAGATAAAGAGGAAAAGGGGGCGCGGAAAGGAACATAGTCCATCTGTAAATAGGCCATCCAACTACCTCATCCCCATACTGTTATTTTTGTTTTTGTTCCTTTGCACCCCCGTATCTCTACTTGCACATTCATCTTCTGCACATCTGTCACTCCAGTGTTGAATTGCTAAATTGTAATTATTTCGCCACTATGGCCTATTTATTGCCTTACCTCCCTTATCTTACATCATTTGCACACACTTTATATAGACTTTTTTCTCTATTTCTCTATTTCATGTGTAACTCTGTGTTGTTGTTTGTGTCGGACTGCTTTGCTTTATCATGGCCAGGTCACAGTTGTAAAGGAGAACTTGTTCCCAACTATCCTCCCTGGTTAAATAAAGGTGAAATAAATTTTTTGAAAAGTCATTTTTTACCAAACAAATTTTTTGCCAGGGCATTTAGTCAGTCCATCCCTGCATGTGAGGAGGATGAATTGGAAAGATGTGTGTGCTTTGTGTGTGAGAGAGCCCAGTGAAAGTGAGAGAAATATGGAGATATAAAAAGAGGTGGAATGAAAGAAAGAGAGAGTAAATAAATAAAAAAACAGAATTCCACAAAAAAAAATTGTGTTTGTACTATTTGGCTGTACAGCACAGTACAGTTACAGTAGTAGGCCTAGATCATTATAGAACAGCAGTGCAATGGTTCTAAAACACTACTGCAGTAGTTGTACTAGGGACGGGGAGAGGTGGAGAGGGAAGGGAGGGAGTACACTAGAGGGTGGAGAGGGGCGGGAGAGCTTTGCATGTAATCCGGCAGACGGCTCACACTGCAGCTCTCGTGCTCAAACTACTACTACTGGACTCAGATGACCTACATCACGCGCCAGGAGGAAAAGGAGAGAAAGAGTAAAAGATGGCGCGGAAAGGAAATAACCAAATAAACAAGGCAGCATCTTCAACATTAGCCAGTGTTTTCAACCAATTCTATGAATGCATGTCAGTTTGTTTACGCATCATGTAGTGATTGAAAAAACGCATTAATGCAGTTCTATCTATGTCTCAGTGTATATATTTTATTCGAAATTCAAGTTCAATTGACAAGGCCGACCTAGGCTGTAGCCTATAACGTCACTCTACCCCCGACTGGTGGCCGACAATCCAAATTGCAATCAATTAGAGTTACCTACTACTGGGCTGCGTTCAGTACGAAAAAAAAAGTAGTTTAACGTTCAATTAAACGGAAACGGGGGTCATGAATTAGCAATTCAAATACGGGGAGGGGTTGTGGATGAAAATGATTGGCTTCTATTTAAATATGTCACTCATTGCTTTCAGCCAAACCCACAAAAACGGAGCAAATATACCTCAAAGTCTGTTCAATAAAAACAGCCAAAGACTCCAGCCACAAGACTGCTAAATAGTTAATAAAATATCTACCCAGACTATCTGCATTGCCCCTTTTTGCACTAACTTATTTAGACTTATCACATAGCCAGCGCTGCTGCTACTGTTTACTATCTGTCACTTTATTCCCATTATACATTATGTACATATCTACCTCAATGACCGTATATACCCCTGAATATCGACTCGGTACTAATATAGGGGAAGGGTCCGTAAGAAAGAATGTCACTGTTAGTCCACACCTGTTGTTTCCAAAGAATGTGACACATTTGATCTGAACGTTTTGGGGGAACGTGCCGTTCAGTACAAATCTATACGAAACGTAGCAAAGGTTCAATGGAACTGAACACACTCTTGTACTCAAGTGACAAACTGCTACAACAAGACAATAATCTGTGTCAAATGCACGGCGAGTGGTAAAATTGTAGACTACCTCTGGAAAATCTGTATTTTGATGAAGGTACTCTGCCTGCAGCATAGGCTCTTTTTATTATCTTTGGCCTCACCCCCCTATCTAAAAAAACCTATTGCAGCCCCCATCCTCCACATACAACACCAGTTCTGCCAGTCACATTCTGTTAAAGGTCCCCAAAGCACACACCTCCCTGGGTCGCTCCTCTTTTCAGTTCGCTGCAGCTAGTCTTCATTCAAAGACTACATTTTGGACACGCTTACTGACAGTTGTGGTTGCTTCGCGTGATGTATTTCTGTCTCTACCTTCTTGCCCTTTGCGCAGTTGTCTGTGCCCAATAATGTTTGTACCGTGTTTTGTGCTGCTATCATGTTGTGTTTTCATGTGTTGCTCAGTGGCGGTTCTGGACCATTTCACCTGGGGTGGCCAAGCTGGGGCCAGTTACATTAGACGTTATTGTAGTCATATTGTTTTCTTCACTGCATTAGCAGGAAAAAGACCATGTTCGTAATCATTCAACAATTTATTTGCATTTCCATTATAATTTTCATTTGCACAACATATTTTTGTGGGGTTTTTTTGCAAAAAGATCAGCAAATTCATCTAGACTCAAGGCCTTTGTCCTCCTTGACTCAATACTTAATACACCCAAATTGCTTAATCTGTCACCTGACATTGTGGACCTGAGATACGTTTTCATCAGATTTAGTGCAGGGACTCATTTGTAGGGTTTAGAGTTTGGATGGCATTCATTATGTCACAGTGTTTGTTAGGGAACCTTCTGTTAAGCTCATTGAGCATATGATCTAAAACAGGGTAGAAAAGGGTTGTACGAAAACTGCCTTTTTCTTGTTCTGAATCTGACCCACTGTACTGAGTACACAGTCTCCATTAAATTGAGAGCTTTTTTGGTCGTTTTGCAGGGAGGTGTACTGCAGTATCACATTGCTCAGCTGTGTTCAACACTTCATTCCATAGGTCATCAAAAAATGACTCATCCCTGTAGTCATTCAAAGTCTGAACTAAGGCTTCAACTAAATCAACAGCCTTTGACAGGTCAAGTGATGAAGACTGTAGCATATCTGATAGAAATGTTGCTTCTCCAAACACTTTATGGAGTGTAACAAGGCACACAATGAATTGTACATCTATCTGTGCAAGCAGACCTCGTGCCTCAACAGATCTGTCACCATTGCGTTCTTGGACTATGTCTTGCAGGACTCGCTTAATGGCAGGTAATCTATCCATAATAGTACGTAGAGCCATATATCGACATGCCCAGTGAGTGTCACTTAGTCTCTGAAGCTCTCTAGGTGCACCCGGGTACATCTCTTTTTGTATGCTGAGCCATTTTTGATGCACATATGACCCGGATGTGAAGACGTAAAGTCTTTCTAGTAAGGAGAAGAACTGTTTGACCTCAGGGACAGCTTTGACTGTATCCACTAAAACTAAGTTTAGACAGTGTGCACTGCAGTGGATGTAAAAGGCTTTGCTTGTTCTTTAATGTGTGCCTGGACACCTGAATGCGTGCCACTCATAAAGGAAGCACCGTCATATGCTTGGCCTACTAGGTTGTTTTTGTATTCAAGACCATGACTTTCTAATATGTGTATGATTCTGTCAGTAAGCCCTGCTGCATCTAGTCAATCAGCAGATTCAAAGCGGAGAAAGCTCTCATGGACAGCTCCACTGAAATAGTACCTGAGTACTAGAGATATCTGATCCTTTTAAAAAATATACATATTTTTATTTTTACATCTTTTGTTTTGTCTGCCATTATGCGAAAGACATCACTGTTTTTCACTTCTCTAATTTTTGTTCAAACCATGTCTGCCAAACACCTCAGAACCTCATTCTGAATCCCTTTGCTTGTATATTTTGCATTATGAATGGAAGTCAACCTTTTTTTCACAGTTGTCATGCTTAG
This sequence comes from Oncorhynchus mykiss, assembly GCF_013265735.2. Taxonomy (NCBI): domain Eukaryota; kingdom Metazoa; phylum Chordata; class Actinopteri; order Salmoniformes; family Salmonidae; genus Oncorhynchus; species Oncorhynchus mykiss. Next base: position 9,407,819 of record NC_048567.1, on the reverse strand, counting down.
CTATTGTTTCTAGGATTGCCATGAAGTTCCCTTTATTATCTGACTCTGCAGACTCATCGAGTCCTCTTTGTGCAATGTTTTGTGTGGCTGTAAGTAGTAGTACTTTATTGTTTTAATATTGTCCCCATTTCTTGAACCGGTTTGTTGTGTTCCTTGTTTAGGGCATTTACCAGTGTTGCATTACTTTTTACAGCTTTCTGATAGTCTCTCCATGTAATCATTGCTTGTTTGTGCCGCTCAGACCTTGCATGAATTGCAAATCCCCCCTCTTTGTAAGTTGCCTTCTTCCAGTTGTTAAAACCCAAATGTGAATCAAATACAGTCAGACTTTGGGAGTCTGATTCTTTTGAATATTCAAGGCAGGGGTGGATATGGTACCAGGCCGCCTTGAAGCTCCTCCTCCGGTCCCCCATCAGAGTTCTTGGGTATATGTTCATCATTGGCTGCACCGGTGGTCCCTCTCAGGATTTGCTGATATCTGCCAAAGAAAAATATATAGAATTAAAAGTATCTATTTGGGCAATTTTAGATATACCATTGCCACCAGGCAACTTCTGAAATCCATCTGATATCTATATCACAAGCCCAACAGCATGTTAAATAAGAATTCATTTCAATCACAAACCGACTCATTTCTATACACCATTTAAACTGACTAATTGCATTGCTTTACAGGTAACCACAGATTTATTCAACATCACAAACCTGACGGTCCACTGCTTGCAGACACACGTGGCTCCTCTGTTAGTGTCTCACTCTCAGCATCTGTCTCACTTTCCTGCTCTACTATGCCTTCACTCGCAGCCTCTACCCCAATCTGTCTCACTTTCCTGCTCTACTATGCCTTCACTCGCAGCCTCTACCCCAGTCTCTACCCCAATCTGTCTCACTTTCCTACTCTACTATGCCTTCACTCTCAGTCTCTCCAATGGACAGGTCTTCCTGCTCTCTGCTCTCTCTACTGCTGAACCATCTGGCTCTGTCTCACTGTCTGCCTTGTCTTTTCTTTGGAAGATCATGATGTCCTTCTTTCTCTTCATTTTTGGTGAAAACTAAAGAGCAAAAGCAATGGGGACCACGCGTATTAATTAATTTACTTAAAATAACTGACTTGTTAGGTAACTAACTACCTTTATGTCTAACTGTTTTACGTTACAATGCGTGTGGTTTAAGTAAAAAAACTCAGCACCATGAGTTTGTTGATCATATATTTTATCCTTTTTCATACTGCCACAAAGTAACAAACGGCCAGGTTAAGATAAGCTGATCTTACGTTACACTTCTGTAATGCATTTAATACAAATACAACATATTACCAATTTTACTCGCCTCTATATTCCGTTCTTTGTGCTTGAACTCTAATATTCGTGCGGAATTTCTTACAACTTCTGAATAGAAAAAAACTTGCAGTTGCATGTGGTACGATACTGTTGTGTTCCAAGATACTGTTTTAAATGGCATACAGGTCTGCTCTGACTTTACACGGTTATTATTCTATTTAGTTATTAATACTTATTTCCAAAAAAGGTCTTAAGAACGTTTATATGTAAAACATTTTGTTATTCAATTATTTTATGATCAGTTTTCATATGTACTTAAAATAGTAGCTACCCTTTTATTTAAATTATTATTTGTTGTTTTATTTCTCAGAATAGTTCCTGATTACACTAAAGAGGGTTTTTAGTCTCTCTTACTACAAGAACCCATGGTTTGGTCTTGAACATCATTTCCAGTTGAGTTGAATTTCAAAGGTTATGGAATAAGCTATTTTCTCTTTAAATTGACTTAAATGGTGCAGATCTCGGTTCCTTATCGTTTACGTTCACTGCTCCTACGTCTTTGACTCATCCTAATACAGTTTATACTTTTATATAATCTTTGCTGTTTTGTCTTTGTCTATAGTTTCTCTTAATGCTAGGGGGTTACGAAACAGTGTGAAGCACAAGGCCTTATTTTTATTTTCTAAACAATTTCGAACAGATTTTTGCTTTTTTCAAGAGTCTCACTCAATTTTGGCTGATGCCAACTTCTGGAGGTCACAGTGGGGCAACGATATTTGGCTTTCCCATGGATCTGAACGCTCTGCTGGTGTCACTACAATGAAAAATACCTTTTGGTGGTAATATTCTACACTCGGAATGTGACCACTTTGGTCACTTAATTTGTCTTGTGATCAGTTACAATGACATTACACTCATTACTGTAAACCTCTACGGGTACAACACCAAACATGAGAATGATAAGTTACAATGACATTACACTCATTACTGTAAACCTCTACGGGTTCAACACCAAACATGAGAATGATGAGTTACAATGACATTACGCTCATTACTGTAAACTTCTACTGGTACAACACCAAACATGATAATGATCAGTTACAATGACATTACACTCATTACTGTAAACTTCTACTGGCACAACACAAAACATGAGAATGATAAGTTACAATGACATTACACTCATTACTGTAAACTTCTACTGGTACAACACCAAACATGAGAATGATGAGTTACAATGACATTACACTCATTACTGTAAACTTCTACTGGCACAACACAAAACATGAGAATGATCAGTTACAATGACATTACACTCATTACTGTAAACTTCTACTGGCACAACACAAAACATGAGAATGATAAGTTACAATGACATTACACTCATTACTGTAAACTTCTACTGGTACAACACCAAACATGAGAATGATGAGTTGCTTGAATCTATAGAGAAACATATACTTCATTGGTTATCTAAATTTCCCAATTCGTTATTACTGATAGGAGGGGACTTTAACATTACAATAGATACTTCAACTGATAGATGGCCCCCAGGTAGGCCAACCAATCAGAATGTGGGTTTAATACTTTTTATGGAAAAGTTTGATCTTACTGATATATGGAGAGAGAGGTTTCCAGCCGACAGATCCTTCACTTGGAGTAACAAAACAGGCTCCAGACAATCCAGAATAGATTTTTGGCTTATATCCAAATGTATTGATAGTGAGTGTGTTACTACAAATATTTGTACTACTCCCCTCACAGACCATAAGGCTATTTACATTGATATCAAAATATTTACCCCTGATACGAACCTTGGTAGAGCATCCTACTGGAAGCTAAATAGCTCATTATTAAATAATGATATAGTTACATTTGAGGTTAACGATCTGCTCTCACACTTTTGGGAAAGGGCTTGTGAAGAAAAGTCTTATTGCAAGAACTGGGAGCTCTTTAAATTTGAGGTGTCCAAATACCTTAGAAAATATGGTAGTAATCTTGCTAAGACCAGAAGAGCTGAGGAGGAAAAGGTGATCATTAAGATAACTTCCCTTTCTCAGAGGTCCCCAGCTGACCTCTTGGGGGAGGAGAAGATGGAACTAATTGAGTTACAAAATAAACTGGATAATATATGTAGATTAAAAGCAGAAGGAGCCTTTATTAGATCTAGGGAAAAATGGATTGAGGAGGGAGAACAGAATTCATCCTATTTCTTTAGACTTGAGAAATTTCACTCTAAAAATAACACTATCCATAAGTTAAACATTGATGGTGTTATTACAGATGACCAAAAATGAATCGCTAAATACTGCAGCAATTTTTACAGAAAATGGTATAGCTCTACGTACTGTCAGGAATCCACAGATGTGTTTTTTAACTCACTGAATAATGTTCACGCTATCAGTGATATAGAATCTAAACAGTGGGATGAACCCATCAAAGTTGAAGAGATTATAGAGTCTATCAAACATCTAAAGAACAATAAATCACCAGGTGTTGATGGAATTACATCAGAATTTTACAAATTATTTTCTGAACAAGTAGCTCCCTTCCTATTTGAAGTCTTTTTAGAGAGTATTAAAAACAATGTTCTCCCTCCTACAACGAGTCAGGGGTTAATAACACTGATACCTAAACCCAAATAAGAAGTGCTGCTCATCGATAACTGGTGTCCAATTTGTCTTCTTAGTAATGACTATAAGATATTAGCCTCACTACTTGCAAAAATAATTAAAGAAGTCCTGGAGGCAATCATTGATGAAACACAGTCTGGCTTCATGAGGAACAGACATATTTCTAACAATGTCAGACTAGTATTAGACGTACTTGACTACTCAGACCTAATAACTGAGGATAGCTTCATACTATTTTTAGATTTTTATAAAGCATTTGACACAGTAGAACATCAGTTTCTCTTCCACTCCCTTGAGAGACTTGGCTTTGGGGATTTTTTCTGTAAGGCTATTAAGACTCTCTATGCAAATGGTAACAGCTCTATCAAATTTAAATATGGCACCTCACCTAGATTTGAGTTAAAGAGAGGAATTAGGCAAGGTTGTCCTATCTCTCCGTACTTGTTTTTATTAATCACCCAACTTCTTGCAAATTCTTTAAATAATAGTCCTGTACAAGGTATCTCCATAGCTGGTAAAGAAATGATTATAAGCCAGCTGGCTGACGATACTACACTTTTTCTGAAAGACGCTAACCAAATTCCCATATCGATCAATGTGATACAATCCTTTTCCAAAGCGTCTGGTCTATATCTTAACATTAATAAATGTGAACTCATGGCTGTCAAAGATTGTGTGACACCTTCATATTATGGTATTCCAGTAAAAGAAGAACTTACATATTTAGGCATAACCATTACTAAGGATCAGAAGTCTAGAGGCTTACTAAATGTTAACCCTCTTATTAAAAAAACCCAGAAGAAATTAAATCAATGGCTACAGAGGGACCTATCTTTAAAAGGAAGAAAAAGTCCTAATAAGCAAGGCTGAAGGTACCTCTAGACTAACATATGGTGCGCTATCGTTATATCTTGACCGTAAAATAAGCAAGGAGATAGACCAGATGCTTTTCAACTTTCTTTGGAGAAACCGTACCCATTACATTAGGAAAACTGTTGTAATGAACACTTATGAGAATGGAGGACTGAATTTTCTGGATTTTACTACTTTAAATAATACTTTTAAGATCAATTGGATAAAACAATTTCTAAGAAGACCCACTTCTATCTGGAATTGTATTCCTCATCATGTCTTCTCTACTTTTGGAGGCCTTAACTTCATGTTGGTTTGCAATTATAATATTGACAAAGTTCCAGTGAAACTTTCTGCTTTTCATCGGCAGATTTTCTTGTCATGGTCCTTAATTTATAAACACAATTTTTCTCCACACAGATATTATATATGGAATAATCGGGATATATTGTATAAAAATACCTCTCTGTTTTTAGAATATTGGTTCCGAAATAATATCCTATTGGTGAGCCAACTGGTAAATGCAGAGGGTCTTTTACTCAGTTATAAAGAATTCTTATCACTTTACAAGGTCCCTGTAACACCTAAAGATTTTGCAATTGTTTTAGATGCCATTCCCTCAGGTGTTGCTATGTTATTCAGGAACATGTCAAGACCTGACCCTCAGAACCTACCTTCTGTTGACTCATCAGTAGGAAAGATTTGTTTCTCTTTTGGTCCATTCAACAACAGAGCGATACGAACCTTGTTTCAGCAGGATGTTGTATCTATCTATACCTTATGTCATGCCTTATTGGAATGGATTTATTGATAATATCTGTTGGAAAAAAGTTTGGATGTTGCCACACACATACCTACTTGTTAACAAAATTAAGGAAGTTTCCTTTAAAATTATTCATAAATATTATCCTGCCAACCACTATATAAAGAAGTTTAAGGAAAACATCAACTCAAATTGCTCCTTTTGTAATGACCACCCAGAAACAGTTGTGCATCTTTTTTGGCATTGTGTTCATGTAAGAAAACTCTGGCAAGACATCAGTAGGTTTATAATTGAACACATTTATGAAGATTTTACACTATTGTGGAGAGATGTACTGTTTGGATTCTTTACATACAATAGAAATAAGCGGAATCATTTTTATGTAATTAATTTCATTATACTTTTGGCCAAATTTCATATACACAAATGTAAATTTACAAACAGAAAACCACATTTTCGTACCCTACAAAAAGAAATTGAACTGTATTTTAAGACGGTTAAATGCTCTACTAACAAAAAAGCTGTTAGAATTGTAAGTATATGCATGTCCCTTAAGGTCCTTGTGTAATTGTAATGTGATATTGTATCCCCTAGCTCGATTGTCTATTGTTTGTAATCTATGTATGCTTGTGTTCCCTCATGTGATTTATGTATTGATTTGAAATTAATAATAAAAAAATAAATAAAAAGATACTGTTGTGTTCCGCCTAAAGCCGTCCCTCTAGAAAATGTGTGGGTTAAATTAGTGTTCCGCGTTGCCACTTTCTAATAACGGATTTAAACAAATAACGATAGCAAAAATGTGTAATGTAAAAATTATTTCATAATCCACATTTAGGAGGTCCAAAATTGTTGTCACAGGGGCACTAACCCACCGCTAGTGGTGTTGCTGCCATTATATGTTGTTGTTTTAGGTCTCTCTTTGTTTAGTGTTGTGGTGTCTCTCTTGTCGTGATGTGTTTTGTCCTATAATTTATTGTACATTTTTAATCCCAGCCCCCGTCCCCGCAGGAGGCATTTTGGTAGGCCGTCATTGTCAATTAGAATGTGTTCTTAACTGATTTGCCTAGTTAAATAAATAAAAACTATTTATCACGCATTGATTTTATGATTGATTTACGATAGGCGTCAACAACGAACAAGTACTAACAGTAGAAGAAGATACCTCACGTGTTTCCGCTTCCGGGTTCTGAATTCAGAACGTCGTGTGAACGCCGCGCTAACAGAAAGTTTGTTCACAGCGGCTTGGATTTATTATGTATTTCAATCTTTTAATATTAATGTTTTAGAATATAATTGATATAAGAGGATATATTTACCTGGTAAGGACGAAATCGTCTGGTTGGTAAGTTGATCTCACCGCACGGGGGAATCAGACAGTTGTAGCTTGCTAGCTAGCTACAAGAGTTCAATGCTAGCTAGTAGTTGAGACAGCTAGCAAGTTAGCTAGTAGTTGAGCCCTAACTAGTTAGCCAACACTGGCAAAAATCTGTGTTGACAGGTGAAATGTGAATAGGCAAGGGAAACAAAAACAGCAAATGTTTGTTAACTTGGCAAGCAAACTAATCATAACTTTTAGTAGCTAACTTAACGTTCGCTGGGCAGATACAGGTGACACTGGTCTGTTTGTCAACTTTGCTGATCACCTATCCATGCCACTAAGGTTAACGTTAGCTACTTGGCTAGCTAAGAAGTTTGTATGTTTCTGTTTGTTTGTTTACCGACTACCATTGTGTTTTAGACGATGTCTCTTCCTAAACGGGAGGTGGAGGAGCTACGGCCCTGGGTGGAACGGACCGTGAAGAAGGTGCTGGGGTTCTCTGAGCCTACTGTCGTTACTGCGGCCCTGCACTGTGTAGGCAAGGGCCTGGACAAGAGGAAGACCACAGGTGTGCGAGAGGGGGATTATGAGGGCAGTTGGTGTGACATGTTACACTGAAATTATGGCAGAAAAGCTGTGTTGTACGCTGTCTATCTGTTTTGTTAGCCTATTTTTCCAGAACGTCTGTTTGTTTTTGTGGGTCTGACTCAAATAGATAACTGTTCAGCAGTCTTTAAATGTTGTATTTGACCCTTGACTCCTAACCTTTGACCCATTAGACCAGCTGCGTCCATTCCTGGATGAGTCTGCCGGTGGGTTCGTGGAGAGACTATTTGAGGCCCTGGAGGAGAGCCGCAATTCCCGTGGGAACAAGGGTGCTGGGGAGAGGAACCGCAAGAGAGACCTGAAGGTAGACCACACACCACATGTAGCTACCTACGTGTTTAGACCATGGAGATGGAACACATTAACCTGTAGCCAGTAGCTACCTACATGTTTAGACCATGGAGATGGCACAGATATCAGAAGGGTTTGAATCGGTGTAAATGATAGGCTAGGTGAGTTTCTACCATTATCAGAGATTTCAACTCAGTAACTTGTTTATCTACAGAAAGTTATTGTCTCAAGGATTAATCTTTATTATGTTAGTGTCATAAATATCTCCCCTGGGAGCAGGAAACAGTGAGTGGATATTCCCCAGGAGGTTGTTTAAATTACTCATTGCATTGGTTAGATTGCTTGGCTGTGCCTCTGGCTAAGCCTCAGGCCATTGCCACCTACTGATGTTCCCCCAGGATGTGTTTGGTGATGAGGTGGAGGTGGGTGCGAGGCGGGATGTCCCCGAGGCAGGAGATGGTGTGCCGGTGAAGAGGAAACGTGTCCCCCGCTTCGAGGAGGTGGAGGAACCAGAGGTCGTACCTGCACCCCCTACTGAGAGCCCTGTCATGCTCACTAAGATACAGGTAGCCACACACACACACAGAGACTCACATACACACTGTTTCCCATATGAAACACACATGTACCAAGATCCTGCTTCACATACAGACGTGTCACGATCCTTGTGAAATGAATCAATGTGTTCATTCCCTCTTTCTCTTTCCTCAGATCAAACAGATGATGGAGGCTGCCACCAGACAGATAGAGGAGAGGAAGAAACAGCTGAGCTTCGTCCCAGTGTCTTCCCAGCAGGTGAGACTAATCTTCCTCCACTCTCTCCCTCTCTTGAAGGATTGGCTGTCTTTTCCCCTCCTTATAAATGAAAAGTGCAGATGTCTGACAGATATTGTGTACTTGTGTTGTTACTGTCTCATCACAATCTCCTGTCCCCCTCCAGAGGCTGCCCCTGCCCACTCCCCAGCCAGACCCCCCCTTCGCCTCTCATCTTCTCCCCGCTCCCTCTGCCCCCTCCTCGGGCTCGGCCCAGTCCATCGCTCCCTCCCAGGCAGCTACTTTCATGAACGATGCCATCGAGAAGGCTAGGAAGGCTGCAGAGCTGCAGGCCCGCATCCAGTCGCAGTTAGCCATGAAGCCTGGTATACTGGGAGCCATTGGGAACACTGGAGGACCTCATAACCTGGTGGCGCTGGCCAACCTACACGCCATGGGGATAGCACCACCGTGAGTATAGCATACACCACAGACCCAACTTTAGACACTTCCACAAATACATGTCATACTACAGGGATGCTTAACACATATGTCATCTGATTTTGTGTGTGTGTTGGGTGTAGGAAGGTGGCGGAGGCCCGTGAGTCAAACAAGCCGGCCCCTCTGATTCTTGATGATATGGGTCGGACCGTGGATGCCAGCGGCAACGAGGTGGAGCTAACACACCGCATGCCCACCCTCAAAGGTACAACACTCTCCTCTACTGTCACAATCAGCATGCTCTATTCCCCGATCTTCAGTCACCTGTCTGACTATTCATTAATCTCCTCTCCATCCACAGCTAATATCTGACTGTGTTCATTCATTTCCTCTCCATCCATAGCTAATCTCTGACTGTGTTGATTCATCTCCTTATCTCCTCTCCATCCACAGCTAATATCTGACTGTGTTCATTCATCTCTCCATCCACAGCTAATCTCTGACTGTGTTGATTCATCTCCTCTCCATCCACAGCTAATCTCTGACTGTGTTGATTCATCTCCTCTCCATCCACAGCTAATATCTGACTGTGTTCATTCATCTCCTCTCCATCCACAGCTAATATCCGTGCGGTGAAGAGGGAGCAGTTCCGACAGCAGTTGAAGGAGAAGCCTGGCGAGGACCTGGAGTCCACTATCTACTTTGACGGGCGTGTTAACATAGCACCCGCCCAGCGAGCCAAGAAGGGCTTCAAGTTCCATGAGCAGGGACGCTTTGAGAAGATCGCCCAGAGGATCAGAACTAAGGTACCAAATCTGATCCCTGACCCGTCACCTTTCACCTCTCACCATAGCCTTTTATTATTTTGAAAGCGTTTCACAACAATTGATCAATACACAGAGAGGAACAACTATTTGTAGAGTGTAACATTAACTTCAAAATGGAAATTAAACAACCAAACCCACCTCTGTCTCCTGTCCAGGCCCAGTTGGAGAAGCTGCAGACAGAGATCGCCCAGGCAGCCAAGAAAACTGGGATCCAGGCCTCCACCAAGCTGGCCCTCTTTGCCCCCAAGAAGATGCTGGGGGACGGGCAGGTACCCATCATTGAGTGGTGGGACTCGTACATCCTCCCCTCCAACATTGACCTGTGAGGCTTTACACATTTAATCCCCACTTTACTAGCTCAATATAGTCATCCTAACATCTATATCCAAGTTGTATACCTTTTGAAGAATTGTCATAAGTCCTCCACCGTTTTCCAGATTTCTTGTTGTGCTGATCACATCTCTTCTCTCTCAGATCCACAGAGACCAATTTTGTGGCGATGGAGTTGTTTGGAGTCACAAACCTGGTGGAGCACCCTGCTCAGATCAGCCCCCCAGGTAACCACACACATCCCTTCTTTGATGTTACTTTTATGTCAAGCTCCCAATAAGGGCTCCTGGATATTAGTCAGTGGGTTAGATTCATCTCACCCGGCTGCCTGTGTAGGTGTGTTTTGCATGGGCTGAAAGTTGACTGTGTTCTATTTGGAACGGGGCTGCCGCCCAGGTGTGACCCAGGGGACCTGTTCAAGCCCACGGCGAAGTCGGCTCAAAACAAAAGTGACCTAATTAAGCGTGTGTAGTAATGACTAGGATTCTGTTTTCACATGACAAAGGGATTGGTTTTTGATAGAAACCCTTTATCTGCCTTTCCAGATAAACTAGTTTGAAAATTCAAACATATTTTATGGAAAAGAGATGTCTGTTTCTGAACGATGCGCCATGCCGCCTTGTTGACAACCTGACCGAGAGGAATAGATTACTGTTCAGTTTGAGAAGGCAGCTCTAAGTGTTGGTCTCCTCTCTCCAGTGGACACAGACAAGCCAGGAGTGACTCTGGGAGTGTACCTGACTAAGAAGGAACAGAAGAAGCTGAGGAGACAGACTCGCAGGGAGGGACAGAAAGAGCTTCAGGAGAAGGTCCGACTGGGGCTCATGCCCCCCCCAGAACCTAAAGGTAGGATAGAGACCAGGGCTGTTGAAGTAATGCTGCTTTTCTTTTCAATTTGAAGTTTTACTGAGTGGTAGTCCTATTTGAGGCCTGTGTTCCTCTCCTCCCCGTTTCAGTGCATCTCTGACCTTGAGTGTGTTTGTCTCGTCAGTGCGCATCTCTAACCTGATGAGAGTGCTGGGTACAGAGGCAGTACAGGATCCCACTAAGGTAGAGGCCCACGTCAGAGCACAGATGGCCAAGAGACAGAAGTAAGTCAAACCACTACACATTCCCCTCTTTTCTCTTACCCCTCCCTCATCTATTAACCCATTTCTCCTCGCTCTCTCTCCCCCCTCTTTTCTGCCTCCCATCTATGACTGCTCCAATTTCACCCACTTCCTGACTCACCATTTCTGTCCTCTCCCACCATATGACATCTCTCACTACATAACCAGCTGTCTGTGTGTTTGTCCTCAGGGCCCATGAGGAGGCAAATGCAGCCCGGAAGCTCACAACCGAGCAGAGAAAAGAGAAGAAGGTGAAGAAGCTGAAAGAGGACCTGAGTCTTGGAGTTCACATCTCAGTCTATAGGTGAGCTAGGGTTTGTCTCTGGATAGCGTAAGGTTTTGTGTGCATGTTATAGTGTTTAGGTAAGTCTCTGTGCACATGTAACTATTTATGGCTTAATGTGTCCGTGTGCCTTTCCTACTCATTTGTACTTGCTCGCTCACCCCCTCGCTTTCCCTTAGGATCCGTAACCTCCACAACCCGGCTAAGAAGTTTAAGGTGGAAGCTAACGCCAACCAGCTGTACCTGACTGGCACCGTGGTGCTACACCGAGACGTCAACATGGTGGTGGTGGAGGGAGGTGAGAGAGGGGAGGGGGTGAGAGGAGAGGGACCATATTAGTCTCTTTAAATGGGGTCTACTTGCACTGAGTCTGAACCATTCAAGTTGCCTTTAATTACCATGAATTACTCATGATAATCTCATAACATTTCTTATGACTTGTTGCTGTAAATGGGTTCTTCTTTACCCCAGAGTTAACTACATGACTGAGCATGCATGTACTGTTTTCTCAGGTCCCAAAGCCCAGAAGAAGTTCAAGAGGCTCATGTTGAGCAGAATCAAATGGGAAGAACACAACTCCAAGAGAGATGGTGAGAATGTAATTTATATATACAGTACCAGTCAATATGTTGGGCACCTCCTCATTCAAGGGTTTGTCTTTTATTTGTATTATTTTCTACATTGTAGAATAATAGTGAAGACATCACGACTATGAAATAACACATATGGAATAATGTAGTAACCAAAAAAGTGTTAAACAAATCAAAATATATTTGAAGTCTTAGATTCTTCAAAGTAGCCACCCTTTGTCTTAATGACAGCTTTGGGCACTCTTGGCATTCTCTCAACCAACTTCATGAGGTATGCTTTTCTAAAAGTCTTGAAGGAGTTTCCACTGAGCACTTGTTGCCTGCTTTTCCTTCACTCTGCTGTCCAACTCATCCCAAACCATCTCAATTGGGTTGAGGTCGCGTGATTGGAGGCCAGGTCATTTGATCAAATCAAATGTATTTATATAGCCCTTCTTATAACAGCTGATACATCAAAGTGCTGTACAGAAACCCAGCCTAAAACCCCAAACAGCAAGCAATGCAAGTGTAGAAGCACGGTGGCTAGGAAAAACTCCCTAGGAAGAAACCTGGCAATGAGGGGTGGCCAGTCCTCTTCTGGCTGTGCCGGGTGGAGATTATAACAGAACATGGCCAAGATGTTCAAGTGTTCATTAATGACCAGCATGGTCGAATAATAATAATCACAGTAGTTGTCGAGGGTGCAACAAGTCAGCACTTCAGGTGCTGAACAGTTGAAACTGGAGCAGCAGCACGGCCAGGTGGACTGGGGACAGCAAGGAGTCCTCATGCCAGCTAGTCCTGAGGCATGGTCCTAGGGCTCAGGTCCTCCGAAAGAGAATTAGAGAGAGCATACTTAATTTCACACAGGACACCGGATAAGACAGGAGAGGTACTCCAGATATAACAGACTGACCCTAGCCCCCCGACACATAAACTACTGGAGGCTGAGACAGGAGGGGTCAGGAGACACTGTGGCCCCATCCGAGGACACCCCCGGACAGGGCCAAACAGGAAGGATATAACCCCACCCACTTTGCCAAAGCACAGCCCCCACACCACAAGAGGGATATCTTCAACCACCAACTTACCATCCTGAGACAAGGCCGAGTATAGCCCACAAAGATCTCCACCACGGCACAACTCAAGGGGGGGGCGCCAACCCAGACAGGAAGATCACATCAGTGACTCAACCCACTCAAGTGACACACCCCTTTGATGCAGCACTCATCACTCTCCTTGGTCAAATTACCCTTACATAGCCTGGAGGTGTGTTTTGGGTCATTGTCCTGTTGAAAAACAAATGATAGTCCCACTAAGCCCAAACCAGATGGGATGACGTATGGCTGTAGAATTAGGTGGTAGCCATGCTGTGCCTTGAATTCTAAATAAATCACTGACAGTGTCACCAGCAAAGCACCATCACACCACGACCTCCATGCATCAAGGTGGGAACCACGCATGCGGAGATCATCCGTTCACCTACTCTGCGTCTCGAAGACACGGCGGTTGGAACCAAAAAACTCAAATTTGGACTCCAGACCAAAACGACATGGTTTAATGTCCATAGCCTAGTGGTTAGAGAGTTGGACTAGTAACCGAAAGCTTGCAAGTTCAAATCCCCGCGCTGACAAGGTACAAATCTGTCGTTCTGCCCCTGAACAGGCAGTTAACCCACTGTTCCTAGGCCGTCATTGAAAATAAGAATTTGTTCTTAACTAACTTGCCTAGTTAAATAAAGGTAAAAAAAAAAAATCCATTGCTCATCTTTCATGACCCAAGCAAGTCTCTTCTTGTTATGGGTTTGTAGTGGTTTCTTTGCAGCAATGTGACCATGAATGCCTGATTCACACAGTCTCCTCTGAACAGTTGATGTTGAGATGTGTCTGTTACTTGAACTCTGTGAAGCATTTATTTGGGCTGCAATTTCTGAGACTGGTAACTCTAATAAACTTATCCTCTGCAGCAGAGGTAACTCTGGGTCTTCCTTTCCTGTGGCGGTCCTCATGAGAGCCAGTTTCATCACAGCGCTTGATGGTTTTTGCGACTGCACTTGAAGAAACTTTCAATGTTCTTAATTTCTGTATTGACTGACCTTCATGTCTTAAAGTAATGATGTACTGTCGTTTTCTCTTTGCTTATTTGAGCTGTTATTTTCATGACATGGACTTGGTCTTTTACCAAATAGGGCTATCTTCTGTATACCACCATCAACCTTGTCACAACACAACTGACTGGCTCATAAAATACTAAAAACAGCAACAAATCAATGCCAAGTGATTGTAATTTTTGGAAATCTGTTCACGTATTTCTAACATACGAGATGTATACAGTGGCAAAGTATGTGAACCCTTTGGAAATACCTGGATTTCTGCATAAATTGGTCATAAAACTTAATCTGATCTTCATCTAGGTCATAACAATAGACACAGTCTGCTTAAACTAATAACACACAAACAATTATAAGTTTTCATGTCTTTATTGAACACACCGTGTAAACATTCACAGTGCAGGGTGGGAAAAATATGTGAACCTTTGGATTTAATAACTGGTTGACCCAAGTTTGGAAGCAATAACCTCAACCAAATGTTTTCTGTAGTTGCGGCTCAGACCTGCACAACGGTCAGGAGGAATTTTGGACCCTCCCTCTTTACAAAACTGTTTCAGTTCGGCAATATTCTTTGGATGTCTGGTGTGAACTGCTCTCTTGAGGTCATGCCACAGCATCTCAATTGGGTTGAGGTCAGAACATTGACTGGGCTCCAGAAGGCGTATTTTCTTCTGTTGAAGCCATTCTGTTGTTGATTTACTTCTGTGTTTTGGATCATTGTCCTGTTGCATCACCCAAATTCTGTTGAGCTTCAATTGGAGGACAGATAGCCTAACATTCTCCTTCAAAATGTCTTTATAAACTTGGGAATTCATTTTTCCCTCGGTGATAGCAAGCTGTCCAGGCCCTGAAGCAGCCAGCAAAGCAGCCCCAAACCATGATGCTCCCTCCACCATACTTTACAGTTGGGATGAGGTTTTGATGTTGGTGTGCTGTGCCTTTTTTTCTCCACACATAGTGTTGTGTGTTCCTTCCTTCCAAACAAATCAACTGTAGTTTCATCTCTCCACAGAATATTTTGCCAGTAGCGCTGTGAAACATCCAGATGCTCTTTTGCGAACTTCAGACGTGCAGCAATGTTTTTTTTGGACAGCAGTGGCTTCTTCCGTGGTGTCCTCCCATGAACATCATTCTTGTTTTGTATTTTACGTATCGTAGACTCGTCAACAGAGATGTTAGCATGTTACAGAGATTTCTTTAAGGCTTTAGCTGACACTCTAGGATTCTTCTTAACCTCATTGAGCATTCTGCACTGTGCTCTTGCAGTCATCTTTGCAGGACGGCTACTCTTAGTGAGAGTAGCAACAGTGCTGAACTTTCTACATTTATAGACAATTTGTCTTACTGTGGTCTGATGAACATCAAGGCTTTTAAAGATACTTTTGTGAACCTTTCCAGCTTTATGCAAGTCAACAATTCTTCATTGTTCGAGGCATGGTTAACATCGGGCAATGCTTCTTGTGAATAGCCAACTCAAATTTTGTGAGTTTTTTTTATAGGGCAGGGCAGCTCTAACCAACATCTCTCATCTCATTGATTGGAATCCAGGTTAGCTGACACCTGACTCCAATTAGCTTTTGGAGAAGTCATTAGCCTAGGAGTTCACATACTTTTTCCAACCTACACTGTGAATGTTTAAATTATGTATTCAATATAGACAAGAAAAATACAATTTGTTATTAGTTTAAGTACACTGTTTTGTCTATGGTTGTGATTTAGATGAAGATCAGATTAAATTTGATCAATTTGTGCAGAAATCCAGGTAATTCCAAAGGGTTCACATACTTTTTCTTGCCACTGTGATCGTATACAAATGTAAGCATGGTTTGAAAATGATTGTTGTAGTCAAATGTTATATCTGAATGGGCTTCTTGAGGTCAATTTGCAAATGATTTGTAATTATGTTCTGCCCCCCTGACCATCTGCTTAAGAAAACATGGGCCCATAGCTGAATCTAATTGATGATCCACGCCTTTTATTATTGTTTATATTACATAATATTTCACTGTAGTTGTTTTGGTTCTGAATCCTTTTCCTTTCTTGTCTGTCAGATCCAGATGCAGACGATGAGACCAAGAAGAACAACAGATGCAGCCTGGTCTGGGAGGTGAGTGGTTAACCATGACATCTTATTTCACTAACGCTCCAGGAGTGTAATGCATGCTTCATATAATAATCATGTTCATCTTGGACAACTGGCTTCTTTAAAATGGATTGATTGGTAACACAGTATAGACTGATCTAATCTTGTCTTTCTCTTTCTTCCCCTGCTGTTTTCTCTCCTGCCTCCATCTGTCCCCTCTCCTCCTCCTCCCAGGGCACGGCTAAGGAGCGTAACTACGGGGAGATGAAGTTTAAGCAGTGTCCTACAGAGAACATGGCTAGAGAACACTTTAAGAAGCATGGGACAGAACACTACTGGGACCTGGCTCTGAGCCAGAGTGTGCTGGAGAGCACTGATGACTGAAGGGAGAGCATCACTAGAGCTGAGGAGGATCCCTTACCACTGACCCAGGGTCCGATAGTTGTTCATCCTCATAATGGTTAGGGTTGGGAGTTATCTGATCCTGGATCAGTGGTGAAGCGCATTGTTACCTCGTGCACCAGAGACATGCAAAGGTCAGGGGTGATTCTACCCCTCTTACAGATACATTCACAACCCCCAACCCAGCCTTGTATGGCTGACTGCCTGCCTGTTATTGTGTGGTGACTTGACTTGAGACAGGGAGGGAGACTGATTGGGAGTGAGTGAATGAAAGGAAGTGCTGTTTAGTGAATGGATGAGGGCGAGGTCGTAGATTAGGAGGGATATATGGTGTGTGAATAGATATTATTGAGCGAGGTGTACACTGTTCTGCAATCACATTTTGTGGAAGAGTTGATAACTGTGAGACCATCTTTCTAGCAGTTAGGGTGTCATTCAGGCTGTGTGTCAGTGTTTAATACTATGTCTGACATCTCTCCACTGTGTGAGTGTTCTATAGCTTGCTATTGGCTTCTCTACCTGACTACAGTTCCTGAGTAAGCCCAGCTGTGGTCCAAATACAGTTCTGAAATATTGCCGCAATGTACTATTCCCAAGCAAAAGCCCTGTTTCTAATAAACAAAAACCAACCTATCAATGTAGAAGTAACTAAAGACTTTGATACGTATGAGATCGTACATTTGACAATGGTTTGTGTTATGTTTTTGGCCTTTTATTGTATTTTTAAAGAAAATTGCTACAATTGTGGAATGACCACATTTAGTCAAGTATTGACTGACCCAAAATGGTTTTATTTTCTTTAGATGTTTGTTTTGGATAAAGTGTCTTCCCTGAATGTTTGATCCTGTATATGTTGCCAATAAACACATGCAGGACAATACACTTTGTAATGGAAAAATGAAAGCTTTATACATTTGTGCACTTTTTAAAATTATTTTCAGCTGCTGCATTGGATTTGTAACACAGTGAGAGGTGACATTTTATAATGCTTGCGATTGGATGCAACCAACTTTAAACATACAGGCAGGCCCCTTTCGGGTTGTAAATATTGGTCAGACTGTTGGAGTTTCCTGCCCTTCCAACTGTTATTAGGTCAGTTTTCAGAATCTGACCCTAGATCTGTAGGCGTGTCTCCTCTCGCCTGTCTGTCACACTTTTGCTACCTTCATGACTCATTGCGATGTCCGTGTCTGCAGTACCAGAGAGGACTGGAAAAATGGCGGCGGGTTCTGGAGCTGTTAGCGGCCATGGTGGCCGCGGCGCTTTGGAGGCCACCCTGGACCGCAGATTCCAAGGAGTATCCAACACTATGGAGTCTATACAGGGACTGTCGACCTGGTGCATTGAAAATAAAAAGTATCACAGCCTTATCGTTCGGTACTGGATGAAGTGGCTCAAGAAATGTGAGTAGCTAACGTTAGCTTGTCATTCGTTAGCTAACTTCCCTGCTACTATACACACTTTAGCTAATCAATTATGTTGCTCATGTGTTAACGAAAAATGTTGACGCCATAAAATTCATGCATAGCTAAAATAAGATGTGTCCTTATAGTTAGCTGCCTTGCAAGTTAATGTAACTAACTAGTTATAGTAAAGTAGTTAATGCCTACCAATAGCTGCAGTTCAACATATCGTTATGTATATTAACGTTAGCTAGCGACGTGTGATCAATTTAGTTTGCTCGAACCTGACCTGTCTGCACATATGGTTCGACATTGCGCCTGTTTTGTGCACGCGCTATGTTTTTGCAGAACTGCAGAGGATAGAGGAGCCAGGTAATTAGCTAGCTATCTAGCCAAACTATCAAATGTGTTTGAACTAGAGTTAAAATGGGGGTAGTGTTGACAGAGCACAGGTGATACATGTTGCTGGGTAAGTAAGTGGGCTGAAAAACCGGCCTTTAGGAAGAAATCTGGGTTAGGCCCAGGGTCGATTGTATGGTTGTTTTAACTGGGTGGCAAAGAGGGGGGCAACACCAGTCGTGTGGCCATGGGAAATTAGCAAATTGTATAACAAAACGCGTTAAATTGGCTTAAAATACGACGTATTGCATAACTGTGTCAGACCCGCCGGCAAACGGGTGGCTAGCTAGGTTAGTATCGACAAAAGCATTCAAGAGAGGAACAAAGTACGTGTTCTTTTTTTTTTTGGGGGGGGGGGGGGGGGGGGGCATATTTTCCTCATGATTCGTCAACTCACACACAGTTGCTGTCCTGCACTTCGGATCACTGCATTCTGTATGTGTCTTGACCAATCAGATTAGGGAGATGACAGGCCGGGCACAAGGCGCAAAGCGCTCAGCACTTTCATGCATAGGTCTATTTATTTAGTAAATGTGATAGCACATCAGCCCCGACAGACACAAGCAAAAACTCTTAAAATGGATGTTGCAGCATCCTACACCTAAACATTAGCGATCTGGTATGCTGTATGTGAAGAAAACGAGACGATTTCTCAGTCTGATAATCTGTAGGCTACTAACAACACACAGCCTACAATGCGCCCTATCCCCCTGGCCAGGGTAAACTAAGCTGTAACGTTATGTATTTATGGCCCATTTGTTTGCATTAGGAGAACATGTGATCAAGTTGGATTTGTATTCATACTTGGGCTGGCTAGGCTACCTAGACTTTTTCAATCCAAAGTGATTAACTGGAAATAAGTAGTCAACACAATAGTGATTACATAAGTTTGTTTTTTATTACCATCTATAGTTGCATAGGTCTACATGATACAAACCTGTATAAAGCAACCTCAGCCCGGAGTTCTACTGTCCAATCATAGTGGTCTCCGTCTGTGTTTTTAAAACGTAATTCATATGAACAAGTACAAGGTTGCTGCAGTCTGACAGGGTTTTCATCCTCCCCAGGGCCAGGAGTTTTCTGACCTGATTAGAAAAACTGAAAAACCTTTTTACAACTGATTAATCACTGTCATAAGGTCTGGTGTTTTACCTGGTTAGGTTATTCTATACAATTTAAAAGCTCTAAAATGCTATTTGGGGAATGGCAAAAATAACTCCAGCCATTATCACTTTGGCTGCTGTAGCTTCATTCACCTCAGTCAATAAGGGACATGCATAACATTCTAGAACAAACACATGCCATATTCTAGAGCTACACTTTCTATACACTGGGGAAACTAGTTTGGTTTGCTGTCAAGTCAAACAGCAGTTACCTAGCAATTTTCCATCTCTGCACTGCTTTCATCAACTCAACTGAGAGAAGTCATGCTGGGCTCTCTGTCGTCCCAAAAAAGCCAGCCAGCCAATCAAACAGCCTTTCCGCCAGAACAAACCCACAGTCCTAACTCCAATCTGAGCCAGATTGACAGCGCTCTGACCCAATGAGAATGGCGGGACACTAAGGGTGGCCAATCATATTTCAGGAGTGGCTAGTGCCCTCACAATGCCCCTGGGTAGGCCTAGCTAAGATCTTAACTCCAGTGTTTGGCATAGCTATCTATATTTGTCAAACACTGGGGTTAAATTCTTAGCTAGCTAGAGTAGGCCTAGACCTAAACTTTGACTGTCATTCATTGTGTTTTTGAGGGGTTATTTTATGAATTGCGTGGTGTGATATGTCATGGAAATAGATATGCCAGTGTTTTGTTGTTTATGGAAACGGATGTTGTCCACTTTCCTTGCCTCCAGCTATAAAGGTTTAACTGGTTTTCAATGCTTTCATTTCCCTGAGCAGTTTTTGTTAATTAAAAATGAATTGCACTGCAGTAGACTAAACATTTGCATGGTTGCATGTGTTCCCATCTCTCTCTGTCCCTGTCATTGGCTCAACCACATGTATATCTGTCGTCTATGGTGCTGTGCTTTATGTATGATGTCCTCAAACATTCAAACTATCTTTTGAACTCAGTCAACCAAAGATAAAGTTGGTGAGTTGTAGGCTTCGTTGTCCAGGTGAAACTTTCAATTCAAATGTTTTAATTTTCACGGAATGTTGGATGGCCGTGTTAACGGTTCCGTTCCTAGGGTTGTGTTGCAATGCAGTGTTTCCACTGCACTCATTTAACTGTGGCGCTGCGCCGCGGCAAGATCATTGCCGCCACGACCCAAAAATATGAAACATAAATATTTCTGTTGAGGCACACTTTAATGCTAGAACAGTCCAGTCAACATTTATTTTTCCCCTGCAAACAAAATGTAATGACTAGACACATCAGATAACCGCATAGTAGAATCTATTTCTATCTATTTCACTCTTGAGATTAATTCATGTTATGAGTGCTATAGGGAGGGAAACCTGCATTCTGACAAATGGATGCACAACAATTCTTGCAATCGCAGGGAAAAGCAGTTTTAATGGCCTTTGTTAAAAAGAGGGTGTTGTCAGCTTTCCATTCCTACTTTATTTATTTCTTAACTCCTGAATATGTGCGAACTGCACCACAGAGGTTTTTAGCAGCATCATGGTTAAGCACATTATCACAGTAATTTGCTGTGAGTGTACAGGGGAGAGTGGGGCTAAATGTAACACAGTCCATTGTAAGGTACCTTGGGGTGAAACACCACCCTACCTCGCTTGTTTTTGGGGGGTGACAAAAAAAATAGTGCTGAAACAGATGCCATTTTTAGTTGAGGAAGAGCAGTGGCAACCAGGGAAAGTGGGGGGGGGGGGGCATGAAGTGGTTTCGGTGAGAAGTAGAGGCAGGGGGTTTGCGTTACCCCGGGTAGCGGAATACCCCAAGTTACCCTAACCGGTAGGCAGGGCTACTTTATATTCACTATATATGCACGTTTTTTGAGAAATACATTTCACTAATAGGATGCGAACTAGTTAAAAGATTACATTTGGGATCTAGCTAATGATTAGCCCAATAGGGTAAATGCAGATAAGCAACCCTATGCTTCAGCCTATTTATTTATAGCCACTATGCTGCATCCGTTGGGCTACAGGTGATAATGCTTAATGCTAATAGCATACCTGATAATATGGACCATGCATACGCTATATGCATGGTCAAAAATGTTAAAATAATAGTTAATCATTTTAACTATGTTATTGGGTCTCCCCCCAATGCAAACAAATATTCCAGAGGAAATATTATGTGTTGCATGACCAACTGGAAATAACAGTTGGTTAATCTCGGTCACGTGTTTCTGCTATGAGATTGAGAAAACATATAAGTGTTTATTGTTTACAGCAGTAGGGGCCTGTGTGATGTTCTGTTTCTGAACACATACCTTTTTTCCACTTGCAAAATGAATCCTACTGTACCTGAGCTGGTGCAGGTAGTGGTACATATTTTACCACTACAACTTGAGTTCATCGCGGTTTGGTTTGGAAGGCTTAAAGCGTGCTAATTAGGTACCCAAAATATCTGGTCCTGGCTGGCTTGTACTAGGTCAGGGAGTTCTGTGTTGGGTCAGGAGGAACCAATTTCTGCAAATGGGCTGTCTCTCTTAGAGGTACGCTAAGCCTAATGCTGTTGTAATGCCAGTTGACATGCATCAGTTGCCCATGATTGCTATCTGATGGTTCACGTGGCATCGCAGTCTGCCTGGCCAAGCAGACTGCGAGTGTTGGAAATTGCCAAATCACCTCACAATACCATATTATCGCAATACTTTGGCGCCGATACTTTTCGTGTTGTGATTTTGATACAGCGATTTTATTGCGATTTGAAGTTCCAAAGATATTGCTCACCATATGTCCGCTGCAGAGGCACTAGAGGACCAGGAGAACGTTTTGATCAGTCATGGAAATAAGTGCTGAAAACAATTGGTTTCCTATTTAAAATAATTCAGAACGAGCTATGGAAAAATACTGGAGTTTTGGTGCAGGTGCAGCCAACTAGCCCAAAATAATATTGCCACATTGTCAAAACGGTAAGAAATATAATCAAAAAGAATATCCTGATATGTAACTATAAATATCCCCCCCATCACTATGGCTTTGGAGGTTGACATTTTAAACCCCCAGACGTGGCCCTGAGTGTGTCTATGTTCGTTGGTCTGTGTCCACCTAGACTACGGTGTCGGCTGTAGTAGAACAGTGATGCTCAGTCACACTCCTGTGTGTGCAACAGGTGTTCCATCCAAGGCCCCACATTTACACCCAATCACATGTCCTAGTCCATAATCATTCTGCAATATTCTCAACTGAAGATTTGGAAGGATCTTTACAATATAGCTTAGTCCAGGGAAGGAAGCTGGGACCCTGTTGTCATTGAAAGAGATTGTTTATTTGATATTTTGAACTGTTTCCCCTCCCCCACCACTCAGACTTAGTTAGGCCTAGACTTAGTTAGGCCTAGACTTAGTTAGGCCTAGACTTAGTTAGGCCTAGACTTAGTTAGGCCTAGACTTCAGCAAGTTCTATTTTTTGACTCCAGGATCTTTTCGAAGAAGAGCCGTTTCATGTAATGAACTTATGAATTAGAACTCATTGTTACATTCATTGGATATCTTGGGGCTCGATTTAATCCACAGTGCTAGGCAAGTCAGTTAACATGTTCTTATTGACAATGACTGCCTACCCCGGCCAAACTGGGACTCCCAATCACGGCCGGATGTGATACAGCCTGGATTCGAACCAGGGACTGTAGTGACGCCTCTTGCACTGAGATGCAGTGCCTTAGACTGCTGCGCCCCTCGGGAGCCCATGCTGTTTGGTTTGCGTACTGTAGACAGCAGAGCTGGTTGTTTACTGTTCTGTGCTCAGTCTTCGTCTCTTCTTCCCCTGGTTGAATACTTTCCAACTCGTCCTCCCTGAATGCATCTTCCCATGGGGAGTCAGGGGGGACGTTTC
Source organism: Oncorhynchus mykiss (assembly GCF_013265735.2). Taxonomy (NCBI): domain Eukaryota; kingdom Metazoa; phylum Chordata; class Actinopteri; order Salmoniformes; family Salmonidae; genus Oncorhynchus; species Oncorhynchus mykiss. The sequence goes on along the minus strand of NC_048567.1, from coordinate 9,384,399 downwards.
TCTCTCCTTTTGACTTGACAACCTTTCCCCACTTAGACTCAACTGAGATGTATGAAAGGCTTCTGTATTGTTATTTTATGTTAAAGTGGTAATGCATCTGTTTATTTTGTTACCATTTACTAAGATATACCCTACTTAGTTGGTTTACACTAGTCATCACAGCTGTCCTGCACAAGATGCTGAGGCTGTAGGGCGTAGGCTAATATCACTTTCAGTTTATCAACTGGCTTCAATGACCCTAATTGATATTGTGGGACTCGTACATATCGTTTCTAGTCTTGTCTGCATCAGAACCTGATCTGTGTTTGATTTGTCTGTTTTCCCTACTCCATCAGCTGTCACTTTGAAATACCTTAACTCTGGGTGTGCAGGCTTTTGAATGTATGGCGTTCTCCAGCTTTGAGTCATTTACATTTTTTTAATTACATGAATGTCATGAACGTTGTCTTGTGTCAGTGTGACAACGCTGTCTGCTGAAAACAATGTGTCATGAATGAATCGGTGGCGGTGCTGAACATTATTATTGACATTGTGACTACCGTGTTGCATGCTGCATCTTTGAACATGTTCAACTGGATCTTCATATATTCAGGGAGGGAGACGTTAGAGCCTTTATATTGCTGTTCAAGCTGTGTTTTCCCCCAACAACCAGGCTTCATTTATGTTGGACTCCATTTACCTGCATGACAAGCCTATTTGTTTTCCATGTCTTAGCCTTGCCTGTAACACAGGGCTTCAGTTGGAGAAGTTGTCAGTTGAAAAAAGTGTTCGCTGCAGTAATGATGTTTTGTCTGTGCGTTAATTATGCATTAGATAATGTCATGACAAGCTGATATTCACTTTTCTGACTGTCACTTCGTAAAAGCACGGCATTGTTTATCATTTCAGTGAAGTTTCCCATCAACACTGGTTGGTTTTGCTATATTTCCAGAATTGATTAGCAAATGCATGCATGAGCTAATAGGACTTCCACAGGGCAGTCTAGGTTTAGGCTGGTCATCCACAGGGCAGTCTACGTTTAGGCTGGTCATCCACAGGGCAGTCTAGGTTTAGGCTGGTCATCCACAGGGCAGTCTAGGTTTAGGCTGGTCATCCACAGGGCAGTCTAGGTTTAGGCTGGTCATCCACAGGGCAGTCTAGGTTTAGGCTGGTCATCCACAGGGCAGTCTAGGTTTAGGCTGGTCATCCACAGGGCAGTCTAGGTTTAGGCTGGTCATCCACAGGGCGGTCTACGTTTAGGCTGGTCATCCACTGGGCGGTCTAGGTTTAGGCTGGTCATCCACTGGGCGGTCTAGGTTTAGGCTGGTCATCCACTGGGCGGTCTAGGTTTAGGCTGGTCATCCACTGGGCGGTCTAGGTTTAGGCTGGTCATCCACTGGGCGGTCTAGGTTTAGGCTGGTCATCCACTGGGCGGTCTAGGTTTAGGCTGGTCATCCACTGGGCGGTCTAGGTTTAGGCTGGTCATCCACTGGGCGGTCTAGGTTTAGGCTGGTCATCCATGGGACTAGGGTGGTCTACGCTCAGGCTGGTCAAGGTTTTTGATGTGGTAAACATCAGGCTTCTGAGGACCCACTAACTCTCTTCTTCCTCCACCTATTCTTCTTCTTCCCTGTCTTCCTCTCCTCCTTCTCTCCATCAGCGGACACCAACCACCGCCTGAATCTGTTCTATCTAGCCAATGATGTAATACAGAACTGCAAGAGAAAGAACGCCATCGTCTACCGCTCAGCCTTCGCTGAGGTGCTCCCCAACGCTGCACTAATGGTCAAGTGAGTGAGCTGCTCTGGATTATATGAATATTGTGAGGCACATCCTAACTTCCATTTGAGGCATGCTTTAATTGTCAATGGGGAGACTAAGTAAACATCTGATTTAGGTGGAAGTTAGGATGAGCCCTTGTATGATGACATTGACCACCAATCTCTTGCTGACTGAATCTGTGCCCTTCTAACCTCTTGCCCTTTGACCTGTTGTCTTGCCAGAGACCCGAAGGTGCGTAAGTCAGTGGAGCGAATCTTCACTATCTGGGAGGAGAGAAACGTCTATCCTGAGGAACTCATCACTCAGCTCAAAGCCAACCTGGCCAAGAAGGAGAGAGAGAGGGAGAAAGAGAAGGCTAAAGAGATGCCTCCTCCGCCAGGTCAGTCTCCTATGCTCCTATTTCTTTCTCTCCTCACCATCTGTTCCTTTTTCCGTCTCTCTCTATTTCTGTAACCTCTGGGTCTGTATGAGTCAACAGGTCAGTGTGTTGTGTTGTGGTTTTGTCCTGTAGCCCCAGTCAACCCCAAAGCTGCCCTGAAGTCCAAGATTGTGGCTGATTTCATAGTAAGTGTATTTTTTTCTGTCCTCTGCTAAATTGCTTTGACCCTTTTTAAAGGGGTAATCTGCAGTTGCTACATCCATTTGTGGTTTTGATAAATTAATGATTTGTACCCATTGATTCTTGAAGAATATAACTTTTATAAATTCCTCATGAGCTTAGTTCAACTGTCACACCCCATCAGAACCCCAAATATAAGCTTGTTTTACTCCAATATTTGTAAACAAATGTAAACAAACACTATAAAGCCTCCAAACATGGTTAAAACAATAATGTTGATATCATGGATGGCCAGTCCTTGTATCCATAGCTCTGTCTATGAATTTGAGTGGTTACTTTTCTTCAGCCCTATCCCTCAGCTTTTTACCCAAACAGTGGCGCGGATGATGCTTTATTGTTTCAACTGATGATTGGCCCTTGATGGAGTTGCACACAATAATACTATTTTCCTCCTTCCCCACGCCCTCCTTCTTTCCTTCCCCCTCTCTCTCCAGCCCCAGTCGTTCATCGAGCAGCTGGCAGGCTTCAAACGGGTGGTGGAGGAGGAGGAGCTGAGGGAGACCCAGCTGACAGCTCTCAGAGTGGACGTCTGCAGCACGGAGGCCCTCAAGAGACTGAAAGGTCAGTGGTCAAAACAGGGTTAAGGCCAGGGTTCCTGCCTAGGGCTGTTAAGGTGACCGTATTACCGCCACACCGGCAGTCAAGAGTTGTCATGACTGCAGTCAAATTCCACGTGACCGTTGAATCACAGTAACTAGGCGTCTCCAAAACTGCGCTCTGATGTCCCCTATAGTCAGTAGTAGCCTACCAAACGTGCTAATGGCCTGGTACTCAGCGCTCTATTGACCCTCAAATCACTCAATGCAATGGAAAATCAAATGGAACACTTCATGAGAGCCCTGGCGTTAAGAGTTTGAGGGGAATAGGATCACCTGTTGTGTAGTGAGAGTCAGCTCATAGCTGGTTGATGCATAGAATAAAGTACATGTTTCTATAAGCCCATGTTGCACAACATTTCTATAGGCTATGCTATTCAATTGCGTGATAAAACAGAGTTTTGATGGCCTCTAATAAAAAGTGGAGAATCCCATCTTTCTATAGTCTAGGCCTCCTATATTTATTTCTCAACTTTCCTAATATTAAGCACATTGTACAGAGTATCCCTCCTGAGTGGTGCGGCGGTCTAAGACTGATCAGTGATAGAGGCATCACTACAGATCCGGGTTCGATCCCGGTCGTGTCGTAGCCCGGCTGCGACCGGGAGACCCATGAGGCGGTGCACAATTGGCCCAGCGTCGTCTGGGTTAGGGGAGGGTTTGGCCGGCTGGGATATCCTTGTCCCATCGCGCTCTAGCGACTCCTTGTCGCTTTGCGGTGTTATCTCCGACATATTGGTGCGACTGGCTTCTGTGTACTCTTGTTTAAATGACTTATTTTACTCTTGTCCTCCGTCCATCTCTACCCCAGACAAGGCCGGAGGGAACAAGTTTGCCAAGGACTTTGAAGAGGGCAGTCAGAAGCTGCAGGAGTTTGTCAGTTTCCTGGAGAACCAGATGCCTGTAGGGCCCCCTCTGCTGGAGGCTCTAGGAAACGCAGACGTCTTCTATGAGATGCAATACAAGGAAGTTAAGATCGTGGCCAGCGTGAGTATCAACCAATCATTCAGGCAATCAATCTGATCATCATCTATCAAATAAATCATCTAATCAAAATCTTATACATCTAATTCTATGGTTCTAATTTTCAAGGCCTACAAAACCTTTGCCAACCGCGTGGTCAACCTCAAACGTAAACTGGATGCCCTCAAGTCCTCCCTTCCCGGTCCCGAGGACTCTCCCATCCCCTCCCCCTCTGAGGACGCTCCCTCACCCACCGGCTCTGACTCCCCCTTTCTGGGGCTGGGAGGAGACCAAGGGGGTAGGCTGGGCTTTGACCCGGACCTGGATGGGAGTGCCATGGACGAGAGGGACATGGGGGTTGTGAGAGAGGGGGACAACAGAGATGTGGAAGACATGGATCTGTCTGAGGAGGACATGGAGACAGCCAACACAGGTGAGATGGCAGTAGGGAATTCTCAATGAGACTAAACCTTGTCAAAATAAACACGCTAACCCCTTGTCAAAATAAACACGCTAACCCCTTGTCAAAATAAACACGCTAACCCCTTGTCAAAATAAACACGCTAACCCCTTGTATCAATCAGCAGAGAAGCAGTTGTCATCAGCCACCGTTTCCAAGGTGACCAGCTCCAAGACCGCAGCGAAACCCGCCCCTGTCACACTCATTCGAACCTCCACCGAATCCCCTCTCAAAAAGGCAGCCTCGTCTACCCCCACGCCAGTGACCCCCAGCACCCCTACAAGCGCGGGTGTGAGTGGTCCTAGCGGTCCGACCGCTCCTCTGGGAATGAACCTGGCCAATGTAGACCTGGGCAAGATCAGCTCCATACTGAGCAGTATCACATCAGCCATGAAGAACACAGGTGTGTGTCTGTACTTGGCAAGATAAGCAGAGTTAATATATGGATTCTGTGACACACTGGTACAGAAATGTTATAACATGTTTGCATAAGATTGTTTTCTCTCTGTGTGTCTCTGTCTCTCTCAGCAGCCAGCCCTGTGTCTCGCCCCTCCCCTGGAACTCCCACCACCCCCTCTGGCCAATCATCTTCCTCCAAAACCCCAGTTGGCCCCACCCCTCCTAGCCCAGCCCTGGCCAGCATCCTGTCCAGAGTGAACGTCACCCCTGAAGGCATCCTCAACGCCCTGTCAAAGACCCAAACACAGAGTGAGACACACATAAGATAGTAAACCAGACAGGCAGATTTATAGACAGAGTTTGAGATGGGAAATGCAAGGCTTCTGTTGGAATTGTTTTGGGGGGCACTTTTTATGTTGAGTAACTTGTGTATCTGCTGGTGTAATTATCTCCACCCACCCCCTTTCTCTCTCTCTCTCCCCATATCTTTGTTTCTCTCCATCTTCTCTTCTCTCTCCTCAGGTCTGTCCTCTCTGCTGAGGTCTGGTAGCTCCTCCTCCTCTGCCCCCTCCTCCCATGCCTCCCCAGACTCCTCAGCAGCCAAGGGCCCCCCCACACCCACCACTCCTAGCAACACCAAACCCCCCCTGACCAACAGTCTCAAACGAGACACACCTGAGAGGAGCAGAGGAGCCAGGGATTGGGAGAAAAACCGAGAGGCCTCCCCTCCTCCTCCTCCTCCTCCTCCTCCCTCCCTCCCTAGCCGCTCTGTCTCTCCTCCCAGCCTAGAGTCTAAGATCAACCGTTTCCTCCAGGGGAACCCAGGGTTCAGTCTGGGCCTGGGGGATGGGAGCCCTCTGCTGGGGGGAGACGGGGTAGACGGGACCCCTGTCAGGGATGAGAGCGGGGGCACCCCCACCCAGGACGAAATCATGGACACACCAGGGGGTGTCTCCTCCGACCCCCTTGGCCTCAACAGTGACCCCAAGAGCTTAGGCTCATCCATAGGTCATGATCTTTCACCCACGGCCTACCGCAGTGACCCTTGGGACGCCGTCATCACCCCAACAGGAAGCAGCAGCGACGTGGACTTCCTCTCTTCCTCTTCTCGTTTCCAAGGCTACGGAGCGGGGAAGAAGGCCGCCAAGCTGAAGGAGGAAGATTCGAAGAGGAAGATTAGCTCTTCATCACTGGGAAGCAGCAAGGTGAAGAAGGATGGACAGAACAGTCACGGGAACAACAGATCAGTTGAAGGAGAGAGGAGAGCGTCCATAGGTTCTCGCAAGACCAGCAGCGGGTCAGAGGAGGGAGGAATGAGTGGAACGAGGGATGAAAAGGGAAAGAGGAGAGGAGAGGATGGTGGGGGCTCATCTGACGGGGAGGGGGGGCAGTACCACCGTATTGAGACGCTGGTGTCGCCTTGCACAGAGGGAGCACCTTTCCAATCACTGGGGGGCTTCTCAAACCGCCAGCCAACCGGAGAGCGCATCCAGACGGTGGAAAGTATCCGCGTGATTGGACAAGGGCTGCGTCGCGGGGGTGGAGAAGGGGGGAGGCCAGGCGGAGGAATGTGGTACGACGAGGAAGGGTACCTGGATACCCAGCCCCCCTCACCTTCCCCTCAGGGCGGCTCTGACGACATGACTTCACCCACCATGCCTCCCCCGACCTCACACCACCACCTTCCTCCTCATCCTCATTCTAATCACCCTCCCCACCCTCATCCGCACGGCCCCCCACCCCAGTTTCAGATGCCCCCCTACCATGGGGAGAACCCCCAGGGTCCCCTCCCCTCACACCTCCACCATCACCCCCCTCCTCCCTTCTTCAACTCCCCTCCTCCACCCATCCCACGCCCTCCACCCCCTCCCATGCCCCAGCTCCCTCCACCCCCGCGCAACTTCCTCCCCCCCTCGGCAGTCATGGTAGGCGGGGTTCTAGTCCCCATTGACCGCCAACTGCCCCTCCCTCCCCAGGTCCGCCCAGACGGAGGAGACCGAGGGGGGATGGGAGGGGGACCCAGGGGGGGTAAAGGTGGTCCCACTCCCCTCATGTCCTCTCTGTTAGGGGAGCCCCCTAAGATGCCTCGTCCCGGCACAGTCAAAGAGCATTTCACTCCCCGCCACGCACCCCCTCTCCACCGCCCCGGCACCCCCGGTGCCCCGCCTCCCTTATTGGGCCGTGTCAAGGATGGCATCAACCTCCCTCCTCCACCCCCCTCCTCCTCCACCCCTCCCTCTCCCTCAGGCGACCCCCTGCTTCCTCGCCCCCAAGCTCCTCCGCTCCAGCACCCTCCAGCTAGCCCGCCTGCCCAGCCCCGACACCCCAACCCCAACCATCCCCACCGTCCCTCGCCGTCCCTCCTGCGCCTATCCTCCCCCAACCCCCGCCCCCCCCATCAACTCCACCCCCCAGAGACCTCTACTCCACCCTCGCGGCCCCCCTGTCCACCCGCACCTAAACCGAGAGCCACCCATGTTCCGCGGGGGCAAGCGTCCTGGCCCTCCATTCGGCGGGGGCCGAGGAGGTGCCTTCTGCCCCCCCAAGAGACCTTTCTTACCCCCACGCTATTGAAATGTTAACCATGACAAGCTGAATGAAAAGCGACCCACACACCTAGCTACCCAACACGGGGAGAAGATGTGTAGAACCCTTATGGTATGAGCCCAGTCTGTCCTCACTATGTTAATCCTAGTGGAGTCATTTGTTTTACTACATTTAGCTGATCGCACCTTGACACAAACTAGCACGTCACCTCACCACAATACAGTACCAGCTTAGCAATTATGCACAGTGTTATGGATGAAATGGGTAACCAAACCAAATCTGCCTCCTCCGATCCCCAGGAGCAACAATGTTCTCAGCTTCCCCTCACTAAAGCAGTGAGGGAGTAATGGAGGTGTGAACTAGAAGGAAGACGACAAGCACAGATCAAATAGAAACAGAAACAGGTGGTTATTCTATTTCACTAAAATTCTACTTACCTCTGGTATTGTGTGAATAAGCTGATATAAACACTTTCAGAGAGAAAGAGGGATAGATGGATGGGAGGGGCTGGAGAGATGGGAGGGGCTGGAGAGATGGAAGGGGCTGGAGAGATGGGAGGGGCTGGAGAGATGGGAGGGGCTGGAGGGATGGGATGGGCTGGAGGGATGGGAGGGGCTGGAGGGATGGGAGGGGCTGGAGGGATGGGATGGGCTGGAGGGATGGGATGGGCTGGAGGGATGGGATGGGCTGATGGGATGGGATGGGATGGAGGGATGGGATGGAGGGAGGGAGGGCTAGATGGGAGGGGCTGGAGGGATGGGATGGATAGATGGGAGGGGGTTTGATTGAGAAACAAAGTTGCTCCCTGAGAGTGTGTCCTAAATACAACAATTTTTCTCAATAGGATTTGGTTATCCAGATGAGTGCTGACTTTATGATCAGTGCTGTTGTGGAGTTTCTCCACCATAACCCCAACGTGCTCCCAGTGCATCCTATTCTAAATAATAACCTTGTTTCTCTCCTAGAGGTTTTCATGCTTAAGTCTCTCTTCCCTCTGTATATTTCTCCGCTTTTACATGTATAGACTGAATGAGTTGGCTGTGTTACGACTATTAAACCTTGGTTGTTTGTGTAAAGAGCAGAGTCATCGCTATTCGCTAACTTGTGATTGACGCCATTTTGAAGAAGCCTTAGCTTTAGTTACACACCGAGGCAGCGATGTTTGTGCTTCTCATTGCTCTAACAAAACACCACTGTCCATCTCCATTTCTCCAATCTGAGGGGGGAGGAGAGTGAAGAATCGTCCAGTGTAAAGATGCATTTAACAGATAATGAGGAGTTGCGGAGACTCTGTAGTTGAGGCGGGTGCTTTAGAAGTTTGAACTATGAACCCGCTGTCTCTCTACTAGGCCATCGCTACCTGTATTGTCTTTAATAAAATCCAGTTTCAACCCAACCAAGGGGAGGGTACTACTTTCTTTGATAGTCACTGTCATGGATACCGGTAAGACCAGTCTCAGCAGTTGTCATGGATACCGGTAAGACCAGTCGCAGCAGTTGTCATGGTGCTGCTGTATGATAGATGTTATTTTGGTCTACTTATTCAAAGCTGAATTGAAATGCTGAAACATTACTTATAACAGTACAAACAATGTCATTTTTCCCCCAACTGCTCATTTGTTCTGAGTTGTTTTGGATTTCTTGCTGTGATTTTTGTTGTGGCTGTAACCTCATGTCAGATGTAAAATATCTATACTTGCCTGTGCATGTGCAGTGCACTGTCTCTGTCCAGTCCAGAAGTCCTTTTCTGTTACTTTTGGCCTGTTCCCTTCGCTACCTTTCCTAGATTTAGTCTCTTCTCTTTCTTCCTTTCCTTCCTCTGACGCTGTACATTTACAACTGTACAATACCAAGTAACACCAATGAAGAAGTGATGAGTGAATTATCTGCAAACATTCATTACTCATTAAGATAATGGACACCTATGTAAATGCTCCTCTAAATTTCCCATCAGTGTTAGTTTATCAGTTTATAGTGTTCTGCTATACATTTCTGAATGGAAGCGATGCTGTTCTGAATCAACGGTACAGAGCAGCTACTACTCTCACTCTGACTGTATGTATGATGTGATGCTTATCTCTGTCACTGCTGATAACGACCAGATTAACGCAGGCAAGTTGGTTTGTGCACGTTTCCCTGCTGTACAGTAGACTAATGACTTCCCTTCTATCTCGTACCTCAGTTAGACAGCGAGCCACCAGGATGGATTCAGAGATGTAATCATTTTCTTTGAGCAGTTTGTTTAAATAATATTGTCATTCAATGTACTCTTGAGTTTGAAATATGTTTGTTTTGAATAACTTTTGAGTGAAAATGCTTAAGATTTGAGGAATCTAATGGTGTGTGTGTATAGTATGCATTAACTATGTAATGATTCAGTCATGAAGGGGGTGGTTGTGTTATGTTCTCCGTGTTTAGATGCATTGCTATTCTTTTTATGATCATCAATGATGTTCTATCATTCATCTTTTGAGTGTCCAATCCTTTCCGATGCTACTGCTCTCCTCTCTCTACCACTGAGCCGTCCTGTAGTTCAGGGATTTACTATGTTTACCTATGACTGTCACAATTTAGACATACAGCCAGGCATTTACTTCATATGAAGACTTTACAGTTTAAACCACATTCCATGGAGTCTTACTGCATGTGTTTTTGTTTTAAAGACAGCCTCTGCATTTATGAATATTCAATTCATAATCAACCCCTTGGCCTTACCTTTTAGGCATTTGTCGATCTGGGAGGATTACATAGGTGTAAGCCAATCAGAGGCAAGGTGCAGCTATTACCGTATTGCACCTATCCAATCCTTTCATATACGTGAAGTGCGTAGTAGAGACTAGGGGTTGATTTGGTGACCGGAACGGGCCACAGAGCACTGACATGAAGACAGTACTGCACCATATCGGTTAAGACCAGTGGTGGCTGGTGGCACTTCAGATGGGGAGGACGGGCTCATAGTAATGGCTGGAATGGAATAAATTGAGTGGTATCAAACACCTGGTTTTCCATGTGTTTTTATATCATTCCATCCATTATTATGAGTTATCCTCCCTTCACCAGCCTCCTCTGGTTGAGTGAGGTAGTCACTGCCATGCTATTACACCCATTGTGAGTTTAGTTATATTGAGTCTGAAGATCCTAACCCAGAAGTGGGTTACCATTTTATTGTTTTCTATGCACACACACACACACACACACGTGATTCCATCCAACAGCATCTACCATACCCATCTGCATTTAACCTTTTTGATTAACACTGATTTTCTTGGTTGTGTAGTTCACTTCCCTGCACAGAGCTCTAGTCCACATGTCTTTGCTGTCACATCCATAGTTCCTCCCAAGCCAGTCCACTGCATGTATGACGCACCTTGACGGTCTGGCGTTGAAAGCATTGAAGCCTGTAACCCACCCACCCAATATTCAGTGCAGTCACTGCACAGTACTTTAAATGTATTACCCCTATCCCATTTAATGAAAGGCAGTTGAGATCATATTGTAATATTACCACATCTCAGTGGCTTCCTCTCATCACCTTCATATACTGTTCTGAGAAGACCGGATAGGTGGAAGCAATGTGGGGCAAGTGTGCTAAAAGTATTTATTTCAGCGGTTTTCTTCATTCAGATCAGTGTAGATGAAGGAAAGGATGCAATGAGAGCCATTGAGATGCTCTTCATACAAACATAAATAGGTTTCACCTTATGAGAGAACACACGTCTCATATCTGTGTGGTGGTGGGGTTCACAGTATGAGATATTGTATGTATGAGATATTGACGGTGAACAAGTATTTAATTGTGCTTCATAATGGTCCATATTTCAGGTAGTAGGCAATGAGGACATTGCCCATAGACACTGATCTAATATCATTTTGGAGTTTTACCCCTAATGAGATTTTGGAATCAGTATTTGGGGTAACCTGTGAATTTTAGGGCAACCTGATTTCTAGGGCTTTAACTCAATTTGTATTTTTGTGATTCCTTGTGTCCTATCTCCTCACCCTCCTCAAATGTATTTGAGGAGAAGGTCCAAGGTCCCACTAGGGCATTCTACCCAGGGACCTACCCATTTCAGTGTATTTTCAGTGACACTTTACAGGTGGTCCTAAATCCCCAGTTAATTTACTCTGGCGCCCCCAAGCGTTCTTTTAATATTTTTTCTTATACGAGCCAGTCTGCGTCACTTGCAAATCCCCCTTTTCTCTAAAATCATATTGACGTTTGTTAGTACATCAACACTATGTAACTCTTTTGAAGTTATTTACATTTATGTAGAATAAATGAAACCATATTTACGTGTATATCGGTAAAATAAAATGACCAAGTTATGTCTTAACTATTATACACAAAGACGTCTACAACCAATATCAGCTTTGAACCATACCTTATGTGGAAAGAAATAACGAAACCCTATTGATCATATCACCATGCGCTCGTTACTGGTTTCTTGACTGTACGAATTGAGATGCCAGTGGCAAGGCTTCTCAAACTAATCCTAGTTATATGCTACTTTTATATTCTACTTTATTTATTAAAACAATGTAAACGAGGCTATTCATACTATTCCTTCTAGAAGTCTGTTGAAAGTAGCCTAATTTCTGCCCCACGTCAGAGGCGAGTACTTTTGAGCTATGCGCGTGTAATAGCCTAATAACGGTGCTCTGAGCTGCAATATTCTCTGCTGTTCCTCTCTCTTCATGCGGCCAATCAATGAATGGGGATGTGTGTTACTTGCTGGCTCTCACAGGGACCAACCCGGTTGCCTCACCGTTGATCAATTCCCTTCAGGCGCTGCACAGATGCAGTGATCTCCTCATATTGGGATGAGTTTCTTGAACGCTCCACTCTTGATCTTGGGCGTAATTTGACCAAATGTAGGAATTGAGCATACCTATGTTAAATGGATTCAGGTCATTTTCATGGATAGTTGGTTTTAGATTAATGCTGTGAAGTTAGTCTCGTGTACCTGAAAGTGATATATCCGAATGTTAAGTACTGATTAGTGGGCGCCACTGAGGTGTATAAATGAACGGTGAGCGCGCTTTCATTGTTGACGCTCACCAACGTGCGCGCACTTGCCAACGTCAAGTTTCCGCCCTCTTCCCTTGCTGGCCAATCACTTTTCTTCACCATCTACTTCATTCTTCCGGTATTATGGCCGCTTGCAGTGTAAGGGACAACGAGTGTGAAATGTTATGATTGTGGAAAGTTTTCGGTGAAACCGGTGGATTAAGGATGCTCTTGACCGTGATGTTACGGTTTCCCGTCTGTCGGCCGTCAGTTCGGGCAGTGCTTCACTGTCAGAGGCACTTTAGCAAGGTGTGCAACCTTATTAAACCGTTTTCTGTTATGAAATGTAGCTGTACTGGCCTGCGGAGTACAGTATCATTGGGTTGTGTAGCCAGCCTTCTCCAAATCATTGTCCTATGACCGCTCAGATACATGTGTGGGCGTGTCCTCTGACAAACCATTGGATGGATCTATGAATAGCCCTGAGAGTGTTCTGACGGCCAAACAAGACTGCGCTGTAAACTGTCATGTCATTCGTGTCTGTGTGACCACAAGGTTATACATTTTTTTTAGGAGTGTTTGGTGGGAAGGGACAGTTCTCAATTAAGCTTATTATTGGGTCCTTTCTCTCTGTCTTTGAAATATGCAACTACTAATGTATGTATGATCATAATACCATACGTTTTTTATGAATGCCATATTGTGCAAATATTTGATTTAAAACGATTACATGGTAATAGTATGATCCCTGTTGTTTGTATTGTTGTTGTTCATATTGACCCTGTGCTCTCTTCTTTCCTAATTTCTTCCCCCCTGCCTTTTAGATACAGGCATCCCCTGCTTTGTCTGAGCGCGTGCGGGTCTTTGAGTCTCTCAGAGAGAGGCAGGGACAGCAGAGCACAAGCGGCGCCACGAAACAGGCCTTCAGCGTCCGATTGGCTGATGGCAGGACGGTGAATGGCACCACAGGCGTGACCACGCCCTCAATCATCGCTCAGAACTCATGGTTAGCCTCTCAGACATTGTGTGTGTGTTTTTATAATGCATTATTCAGAATCCTAAAAGTCAGGGAAGGGTTATCCCCAGTGCTTGACTTGGAATTCAATAGGTGCTGATACTTATTTTGAGTGCCGGTACTGTTTTATATTTAGGTAAAGGAACACTGAAATACTTTTGAACTAATATTCTATAAAAGGTGCAGGAACTCAAGCAGTAGAAATGTTGAGGTGCTGGTACTCTGCTCCATTGAGCTTCTGTCCAATTCAAGCACAGTTTATCCCTCAGAACATGTGCCGTGTTTAGACAGGCAGCCCAATTCTCTTATTTTTCCCACTAATTGGTCTTTTGATTCATCAGATCAGGTTGTTTTCAGAGCTGATCTGATTGGTCAAAAAATATCAGAATTGGGCTGCCTGTCTAAATGCAGCCTGAATAACTCCCTGCAGAGTCCTACAGGCCTTTCTCAGTCCCTGGGACACCTATGTGTCTTATCTCTTTGCTTTCAGATTGGAATTTGGTGAAATTGGATAGGTGTAAGCAAACATATTGACATTGTCTCTAACCCTCCAACACTCCATGTCTGCAGTGTGAAAGGTGCTCTGGTCTGCAGGGTGAATGGAGAGCTGTGGGAGCTGCTTCGCCCCCTGGAGGCTGACTGTGAACTACAGCTGCTAGGCTTCAACACCACAGAGGGCAAACAGGTACTTAATAAGGACATTCTCATTCATCTAACCCAATAGAATATGTTACATGTAGAGCAGTCAGAGGCAGAGGTTGACCTCTTCTCTATCTTATCCCCTCTCGCTCATCTCTTTCATTTTCTCCCTTTCTCCCCCAGGCGGTGTGGAGGACAGGAGCGTGTGTTGTGGGGTGGGTGTTAGAGAGGGTGTTTGGGGTGGAAGTGTGCAGAGAGGGCGTGTCAGAGTCCGGTCTCTACTGTGACCACCTCCTGGAGAACAGGCAAGACATTTCCCTCTCTTTGTAATGTAATGTAATATAATATTTGCCATTTTGCAGATGCTTTTATCCAAAGCAACTTAGTCATTACATTTTACCCCACTAACCATCCCCTCATCTTTTGGCACCCCTTTAAGACAGAAAAGCTGCTTGGAGGGAGGGAGGGAGGGAAGGATGCATTTGTTCTCTAACAGAGCTCCTGGGAGGAGCTATCATGTAAATGGGATAGTTTTTTTTTTTTTTTTATACATTTGCTAAAATGTCTAAACCTGTTTCTGCTTTGTCATTATGGGAAAGTGTGTATAGATTGGGGGGGCTATTGAATCAATTTTAGAATAAGGCTGTAACGTAAAAAGTTGTGGTTAGAATACTTTCCGAATGCACTGTATACACAGAGAAACAGTACTTACCCCTGGTCTCTCTCCCAGTGCCCTGTCCCTATCTGAGCTAGAGGAGAGATGTAAGGAGGCCGCTGGCCAGAAGCTTCCTCTCTCCAGACTGGAGCTGAACAGGCAGGAAGTTACAGAGCTCTTCCAGGTCAGAGGTCATTGGCTCTGTTTGTCTGTCATTGGCTGCATCTGAAATGGCATCCTATTTCTTATGTAGTTCCCTATATAGGGAATAGCGTGCCATTTAGGACATAGCCATTGTGGTTGGAAACAGGCATTTGGCTCAATACCAGTACTATTTTGGACCTTGCCTGCACTAAATGTATTTGGCATAGAGTGTTTGGTTAGTCGGTGTAATGACGCAGGGATAGTATGAAGTTGGTACAGAATGAGACATTTGATGGCATTACGGTTATGGCCCACAGTATTCTAGAATGTAGGTGTGTTGCTTTGCTCCCACCTGTAGCAGCTTGTGGAATTGACTGTTTACATGTGTTGTCTTTAACCTCTGTAATGGTCATCTAGGAATGTCTGTAATTCAAGGGGTGTGGCCGTGATACACTAGTGTGTATGTGTACTAACTGACTTTGTTCTGTCATCTAGGACAATGCTCTGAGACTCCAGTTGATTGAAGAACAGATGAGTGGTCCTACTGTCACAGTCTACAGGTTTGTTGCTCAACAACTCACAGCCTGATACAACACACACACCACATGGTAATGCTACAGTCATGGTCTGTTTTTAAGGAAAAATGACTGTACACTAGGATGATATCCTATTCCAGGTGTGGAGACAGCATAGGAGTCTGCAATGGTCCTCTCCTCCCTAACACTGGTCTCCTCAAGGTCTTCAAGATGCTGCAGGTTTGTGTGTGTGTCAACCTGCCTTCCTGTCTGTATATCAGTTCAGTGAGGAATATATTGTTATTGTCTTCTTCTCATGACATCTAAACTACACTGGATGTAAAAATTGAATTAAAAAAACAACAGTAAAACAACAGTAAAATGGGTTTCCATCGCATTTTCATCTCTACTGATGGTTTTGTCACAAACCATGTTGAGTTATGTAGCGAATGTTCTCACTCTGGTCCGGGCATGTGTGCTGTAGCCAACAGCTGGCACATAGTGTGGGTATAGCCTACATGTGTGCTGTACCCAACAGCTGGCACATAGTGTGGGTATAGCCTACATGTGTGCTGTAGCCAACAGCTGGCACATAGTGTGGGTATAGCCTACATGTGTGCTGTAGCCAACAGCTGGCACATAGTGTGGGTATAGCCTACATGTGTGCTGTAGCCAACAGCTGGCACATAGTGTGGGTATAGCCTACATGTGTGCTGTAGCCAACAGCTGGCACATAGTGTGGGTATAGCCTACATGTGTGCTGTAGCCAACAGCTGGCACATAGTGTGGGTATAGCCTACATGTGTGCTGTAGCCAACAGCTGGCACAGAGTGTGGGTATAGCCTACATGATGAGATTATTATGGACAAAAGAGCGAGATTATTTTTATTTGTCAAAAGGCAGCCAAGCATCATACCCTTGATACTGTATTTGTATTTGGAAAGGAGCATCAAGCTCACCACCTTGCCTTTTCACCACCCTGAAGTTCATAATAACTTATTTCATCTGTACTCTTAATAAACTGCATGCTTTCCTGACGTGTTGTAGTGGGAGGTCCACACAGACTTGTCATCGCGTGACTCCAAGTTTACTTCGATATGATGGTTATTTATATAAATATGTTTGCATAAAAGCATTTCCACCGCCATTTTAATTTTACACACAAAAAGATCTCACCTTGTCTAGCATGTTTTGTCTACATTTGTAAGCTTTGCTGTTTTCATCCAGCTTGTCATTATTTTATTTTTTTTATCCAACATGTACTTTACTCGCATAAAAATGTTGGATGGAAACCTGGTTACTGTTTAACTCATAACATGGGCTGTGACATTACCATGCAATATAGCCATTAACTCTGACCTCTTCCTGATACTAATGTGTACTGGGACTGCACAGGTCACACTGGAAATTCCTTACTGGTAAATGACAGTCACTAGCCAGTTAAACGATTTACTGGAGCCTAACTGGAGACTAACAAGTCAGAACAACATGTCACACGGAAGACAAGTGAAACAAACCGCTGCTTGTTTTTTTCCTAGAACCATTAGAACTGTAGCTTGGTAGCCCGTGATGCCAACAATGGCCTATTTGCTGGTGCTGAGCAATTAGTGCTTGAGGTCTGTTCAGTTTCGGTTTGATGATCTGGTTTATCTCTAGAGAAACTGCGCATCGAGCTCCCAGAAAAAATAATGAACTAAATCAAATTCAATTATTGAACTGACGTTGGTCAATTAGTTGATCTAAAAACCAACATTTCGGTTAATCGCTCAGCACTACTGTTTGCTTTCAAAGTGGAATTGCCATACTGGTATTGTACTGGTAAGAATGGAATTTCCACTTTCCACGCTGGGAGAGCAATAGCCACAGGATGTTGTGATTGTCAAGTGACCAGTTTCCAGCCCCACCAAGTGAAATCCTGTCAATCTGTATTGTCCCAAGGGGAAACGCAGCCCCTGCCCATTGTCTGTAGAGCAGTGGTTCCAAAATGGAACAAAGATGGTTGGGATAGATAGATATATCTATCACTCACTACCTACCGGTCAAACGTTTTAGAACACATACTCATTCAAGTGTTTTTCTTTATTTTTACTATTTTCTACATTGTAGAATAATAGTGAAGACATCAAAACTATGAAATGACACATTTACCAAAAAAGTGTTAAACAAATCCAAATATATTCTATGTTTGAGATTCTTCAAAGTAGCAGCTTTGCACACTCTTGGCATTATCTCAACCAGCTTCATGAGGTAGTCACCTGGAATGCATTTTAATTAGTGTAGTCGCAAAAAACATCAAGCTCTATGATTAAACTGGCTCTCATGAGGACCGCCAAAGGAAAGGAAGACCCAGAGTTACCTCTGCTGCAGAGGATAAGTTCATTAGAGTTAATTGCACATTAGATTGCAGCCCAAATAAATGCTTTGTGAAAAAATGCCAAGAAACACGAGCAATGGACAAGAGACTGGTGGAAATCTGTCCTTCGGTCTAATGAGTTCAAATTTGAGATTTTTGGTTCCAACCGCCGTGTCTTTGAGACGCAGAGTAGGTAAACGGATGATCTCTGCATGTGTGGTTCCCACCTTGATGCATGAAGGAGGAGGTGTGATGATGTGGGAGTGCTTTGCTGGTGATAGTGTCTGTGATTTATTTAGAATTCAAGGCACACTTAACCAGCATGGCTGTGTAAGGGCTATTTAACCAAGAAGGAGAGTGATGGAGTGCTGCATCAGATGACCTGGCCTTCACAATCACCCGACCTCAACCCAATTGAGATGGTTTGGGATGAGTTGGACCAAAGATCGAAGGAAAAGCAGCCAACAAGTGCTCAGCATTTGTGGGAACTCCTTCAAGACTGTTGAAGCTGGTTGAGAGAATGCCAAGTATGTGCAAAGCTGTCATCAAGGCAAAGGGTGGCTAATTTGAAGAATCTAAAATCTAGAATATATTTTGATTTGTTTAACACTTTATTTTGGTTAGTACATGATTCCATTTGTTATTTCATTGTTGTGATGTATTCACTATTATTATTCAATGTAGACAATAGTACTAATAAAGAAAAACCCTTGAATGAGTAGGTGTGTCAACTCTTGACTGGGGCTATATATATTGGACACCTACTCATTCAAGGGGTTTTCTTTATTTTTACTATATATACTGAACAAAAATATAAACGCAACAATTTCTAAGTTTTTACTGAGTTACAGTTCATATAAGGAAATCATTCAATTGAAATAAAACCATCAGACCCTAATCTATGGTTTTCACATGACTGGGAATACAGATATGCATCTGTTGGTCACAGATGCCTTAAACTACCATTTGCCTCATGCAGTGCGACACATCTCCTTCGCATAGAGTTGATCTCGTCACGGTATCGCGGTGCATTAAAATTGCCATCAATAAATTGCAGTTGTGTTAATTGTCCATCCGTAGCTTATGCCTGCCCATACCATAACCCCACCGCCACCATGGGGCACTCTGTTCACAACATTGACATTAGCAAACCACTCGCCCTCCTGACACCATACATGTGGTCTACGGTTGTGAGACTGGTTGGACTTACTGCCAAATTCTCTTAAACGACAGCTTATGGTAGAGATATTAACATGACATTTTCTGGCCACAGCTCTGGTGGACATTCCTGCAGTCAGCATGTCAATTGCACACACCCTATAAAACCTGAGACATCTGTGGCATTGTGTTGTGCGACACAACGCACATTTTAGAGTGGCCTTTTATTGACCACAGCACAAGGTGCACCGGTGTAATGATTATTCTGTTTAATCAGCTTCTTGATATGCCACACCTGTCAGGTGGATAGATTATCTTGGCAAAGGAGAAATGCTCACTAACAGGGATGTAAACAAATTTGTTCACAAAAATGGAGAGAAATAAGCTTTTTGTGCATATAGAACAGTTATGGTATATTTTATTTCAGCTCATGAAACATGGGACCAACACTTTACATGTTGCCTTTTATATTTTGGTTCAGTATATTTCTCTTTTCTGCTACTCTCTCTCTTTCTCTGTCTCACTCTGTCTTGTCTGTCCCCCCTCTTTCTGTTCAGGTGTCTCCCGTAACGTTGACCAATCCTGTTGGCACGTCAGGCGTGATGCGTGTGATGGGTGTGGCCTTCCCAGGAGAGAGGGAGAGGGAGGAGTGGGAGAGGGAACAGGAGGAGACACGGAAGAGGGACCACAGACGCATCGGCAAGGTGAGGTGGACGAGGAGTGGGAAGAAAAAAGATCTAGGCCCAATAAGCATAGATATATAAACAACCGGAGACAGGTTGTCATTGGCATGGCAGAGCTACTGTAGCTAGCGGAGTAGTGTAGAAACTATTGCTAACAAACTAACCTATTTTAGCAGGCTAGCTTAGCATCTTGGCTAACTGAGAGGCAAGTGTGACGGTGTCTCAAATGGAGCGTATACTGACATGGTTGAGGTGTGTTTTGCCTCCAGGACCAGGAGCTGTTCTTCTTTAATGACGTCAGTCCTGGAAGCTGCTTCTTCCTGCCTAAAGGAGCTCACATCTACAACACACTCGCTGACTTTATCAAGGTAAAATGCGCACACACAGACACATCACAATTGTTGTGCTTGAAATATTATTTATTTTTATTGATATAAAATAGACTAACTTACACACAAATGTACTATATTTACCAATCCTATCTTACTAGCTACTGCTTCTACAAAATAGATCAGATATTCACAGGAAGCCTATCTCTGCAGCCAACTCCAACTCCTCTGGAATGGCTTGTAGTTTCTCCATCAGAAAAATGCCACTGGTCTCCTGGTCCCAGTCTGTATTTCATCTATGGGATAGTGTTAAATGCATAGAAATAGAATAGTCAAACCATAAACTTGAATTAGGAGTCCAGTTCTATTCATTCTATTTCTATGCATTTAACACTTTCTGACAGGCCAAATCCAGAACTGGGCCCTGAGCTCACACGCTGCTCGTAAAACCCCCTCCTAAATCTCCTGTAAAACTCCACCTTGTGCTTCAGCTCCATGTGCTTGTGAAACAGATGTAATTTCTCCTGCTCAGGCAGGTGCTGGTTGTGATGCCAGCAGCTGGCCATGTTTAGGGGCTTCCAGTGCCACTCACACTGCAAGATCTCTGAGAAACTCGGTCAGGACCAGACCTAAATTCACACAAAACCAGTTCTATATGTACCCAAATGCATGCTAACCAAGGAATGTTGAGAAGTACACCAATGAACCAAATCTTCGAGAGAATACACCATGATTCGTACCATTGATGATGGGATTGGAAGGTCTTGCAGGAAGATACTGACGTCTCGGTGCCATCCATGTTACAGACTGGTGAAATCGTTGGATGTAGAAGCTCATTTTTGAAAACTTGATAATCTAAGATGGCAGAAACCAGAGTGAAACAGTATCTAGAGAGTTGGGCCAATGCGGTCTCTGTCTGAACGTTCCGAGAGCACCACTCTCCTCTATAGCCGTTGCTACGTGATAATTGACACTTCCACATTATGCTGTTTAATTCTGATAGTTTTCAAAACCGATGAAGATCCAATTTGTTGACACAAACACAATACCGACTTGAATACACATTATCCCAAATGCTAATCAGTAAAAATGTATTTTAAATTCGCTGCACTGTTTTGTTTGTTGACAGCGGGTCATTTCATAGGGAACTGTCAGAGACACTCGTACTGTTACATCACCATCATGTCAAGAATAAGTTGCTAGCATGTCAGCTGTTCTAACGCCTGGCAGAAATATCTTCATATATGGCTCTGGCAGAAACAAGTCCCTCGTCTAGTCTTGGTGTTGATACCACCAAAACAGTTCCATATCAACATGGGTGCCTATCAATCAAACATTCTAACGTTGCTTTTTTCAATTGTGAGATCATCATATTCAAATGTAAGTATTCTTATGAATAGAATGACCATGGCAAGGAAATAGAACAACTTTCAAATCAACACTGTTACTCTTATCAGCCAAACGTTCCAAATTCAAACATTCTACCAACTTTGCTTTGGTTGACTTCGGGTGCATTAGTTAATTCACTCTGGCGATCTACTCTCGTCTGAGTGTGCCAGAGTGCAGAATAACTGATTAATTAACGAACGCGCAACCCCCATTTGAATATGACCGGTGTCAGTAAACGTCGTCAAATAAACGTAATTGTTGCAAGCAGCACAGTTAGTCACCAACACTCTGGATAACATGCAGACAGCCTAACCAGCTCTGCTAGGGTGAGTAAAATGGTCAGTGAGGTGTTCTCTCATTTGTGTCTGGAAGTAGCTAGCAAGTTAGCCAACTTTAGCCAGTTGGGTGATTAGCCAGTTGGGTGACACAACTGCCGTTGTGAGGTCAGAACGCTCGATCAACCCTACTCCTCGGTCAGGGCGTCCAGTGTGTGCTCTGAAAGCTCCTAGAGCGGAGCACTCTGAATTTACGAATGGAGAATCTGACAACACTCTGAATTTATGAATGCCCAGAGCGCTCTATGAGCACACTCTGGAAATCCAGAGTGAATTTATTAGGAATAGGGGGCAGCATTTTCACTTTGGATGAATTGCGTGCCCATAGTGAACTGCATCCTACTCTGTCCTAGATGCTTATATATGCATATTATTACTATTGGCTAGAAAACACTCGGAAGTTTCTAAAACTGTTTGAATTATGTCTGTGAGTATAACAGAACTCATAGGGCAGGCAATCTTCCAAACAGGAACTGGAAATTCTGAAGGCTGGTCGAATTTGAAGTCATCGCCTATTCACATCCAAACAAGATATGGATCTGTTCGCACTTCCTACACCTTCCACTAGATATCAGCATTCAGTAGAATGTGGAATGAAGCCTCTAGTGGGAATTTTGACTGAGGAATGAGTCACTGGCCTGGCAGAATGCCATTTCCTGGTTGCGCAATTCTCTGTTGATATCGCATGCGTTCCATGACTGGAGACACAAACAAATCTATAATTCTGCGTTTGTGACTATCTTTGGCTGGGAAAAATGTCTGTTTTTTTGGATTTGGTGGTGATATAACATAAATATGTTGTATTTTCGCTGTAAAACATTTTAAAAATGGGACATGATGGGTAGATTAACAAGATGTTTATCTTTCATTTGCTGTACTGGACTTGTTAATGTATGAAAGTTAAATATTTCTAAAAAATATTTTTTATATCCTGCGCCACTTTTCAGCGGAATGTTGGGGGGAGGGTTCCGTTAACAGAACGTGTGTCCTAGACAGGTTAACACCCCCTGGTATTTTTTATGATTTTAGAATAGAATGGCCACAACAATCGGTGAAGTACGCTTCCGTGTGCACACACACAGCCGCTCATTCAGACATCTTTACCCTGACGGTAACCTCAGGACACTCCTGTTGTAGTCAGGAAATCACTGCAATTACTACACTGTGACTGTCTGTTTTCCAAATAACCCTGGATGACACACGCACAGAGAATAAATATGTCTGTAATAATTAAGTTGTTACATCTCTGTTCCTCCCTTTCTCTCCACCCCCCCCCAAGACTGAGTACAGGAGGCGTGGCTTCCATGAGGTTGTGACCCCTACTCTATACAGCACTGCACTGTGGGAGCGTTCGGGTCACTGGGAACACTACAGTGAAAACATGTTTACTGTGACCGGTGACACACACACCTATGCACTCAAACCCATGAACTGTCCAGCACACTGGTGAGAACACACACACCCCTACATTCTGTCTCACTCTGCCCCACACACTGTTCAGGACTTCTCAATAACAGCTCTCTCTGTTCCAGTCTGATGTTTGAGCAGCGTGTAAGGTCATGGAGGGAGCTCCCGTTGCGTTGGGCCGATTTTGGGGCACTGCATCGGAACGAGCTGTCCGGCGCTCTGGGTGGTCTCACCCGGGTCCGCAGGTTCTGCCAGGACGACGCACACATCTTCTGCACTCCTGAGCAGGTACACACACACAATTCCTGTCATTTGAACCTTTTGGGATATTTGTCTCACATTTTCCACCCTGGAATTCCTAGGACAGCAGACAGTGGGAGAAAGTGTGATTGTATCCCTGACTCCCCCAATGATTCCCTTATCCCATTAAACCACACACACACACACACTTGTGCATATACACACACTGATTCACATGATATTGTGAGGTTTGTTTTCCACTTTGGCTAATCCAATCACAGGAACAGTTAATAAATCAACTGTTCCTCCTCACTCATCTCTAAGTTAACCCTTAACCCCAAAAGCCCTGGACTCTCCAGTTTCACATCTGTTTATTTATATTGTCTTTTACAATATTGCATTTACATTCTCTATTCTGTCTCCATCACTCTGTACTCCTGCCCCCCAATCCCTTCCTGCACCCCCACCCCCCCACACACACTCTCTCTGTCAGTTGGAGGAGGAGATCATAGCGTGTTTGGACTTTGTGAGGAGTGTGTATCGAGTTTTTGGATTCTCCTTCCACTGTCTCCTCTCCACCCGACCTACACCCTGCCTGGGGGAGCCTGCACTGTGGGACCATGCTGAGCAGGTACACACACCACACCACACACACAAACACAACATACAAACAGATGTACATGCACAGAGCCAGCTGTGTAAATGTGTGTTTACTGTCCCACAAGTGATGTCTATAAATCCCAGCACATAGCCTCTATTGTAATCATAGTGACGGACACTTACAGTGGGGCAAAAAAGTATTTAGTCAGCCACCAATTGTGCAAGTTCTCCCACTTAAGGTGAGAGGCCTGTAATTTTCATCATAGGTACACTTCAACTATGACGGACAAAATGAGAAAAATAAATCCAGAAAATCACATTGTAGGATTTTTTTATTGAATTTATTTGCAAATTATGGTGGAAAATAAGTATTTGGTCACCTACAAACAAGCAAGATTTCTGGCTCTCACAGACCTGTAACTTCTTCTTTAAGAGGCTCCTCTGTCCTCCACTCATTACCTGTATTAATGGCACCTGTTTGAACTTTTTATCAGTATAAAAGACACCTGTCCACAACCTCAAACAGTCACACTCCAAACTCCACTATGGCCAAGACCAAAGAGATGTCAAAGGACACCAGAAACAAAGTTGTAGACCTGCACCAGGCTGGGAAGACTGAATCTGCAATAGGTAAGCAGCTTGGTTTGAAGAAATCAACTGTGGGAGCGATTATTAGGAAATGGAAGACATACACGACCAATGATAATCTCCCTCAATCTGGGGCTCCACGCAAGATCTCACCCGTGGGGTCAAAATGATCACAAGAACAGTGGGCAAAAATCCCAGAACCACACGGGGGGACCTAGTGAATGACCTGCAGAGAGCTGGGACCAAAGTAACAAAGCCTACCATCAGTATCACACTACGCCGCCAGGGACTCAAATCCTGCAGTGCCAGACGTGTCCCCCTGCTTAAGCCAGTACATGTCCAGGCCCGTCTGAAGTTTGCTAGAGAGCATTTGGATGATCCAGAAGAAGATTGGGAGAATGACATATGGTCAGATGAAACCAAAATATAACTTTTTGGTAAAAACTCAACTCGTCGTGTTTGGAGGACAAAGAATGCTGAGTTGCATCCAAAGAACACCATACCTACTGTGAAGCATGGGGGTGGAAACATCATGCTTTGGGGCTGTTTTTCTGCAAAGGGACCAGGACG
This sequence comes from Oncorhynchus mykiss, assembly GCF_013265735.2. Lineage (NCBI taxonomy): Eukaryota > Metazoa > Chordata > Actinopteri > Salmoniformes > Salmonidae > Oncorhynchus > Oncorhynchus mykiss. The sequence continues at coordinate 9,359,426 of NC_048567.1, read as the reverse complement.
ACTGATCCGTGTAAAGGAAAGAATGAATGGGGCCATGTATCGTGAGATTTTGAGTGAAAACCTCCTTCCATCAGCAAGGGCATTGAAGATGAAACGTGGCTGGGTCTTTCAGCATGACAATGATCCCTAACACACCACCCGGGCAACGAAGGAGTGGCTTCGTAAGAAGCATTTCAAGGTCCTGGAGTGACCTAGCCAGTCTCCAGATCTCAACCCCATAGAAAATCTTTGGTGGGAGTTGAAAGTTTGTGTTGCCCAGCCCCAAAACATCACTGCTCTAGAGGAGATCTGCGTGGAGGAATGGGCCAAAATACCAGCAACAGTGTGTGAAAACCTTGTGAAGACTTACAGAAAATTTTTGACCTCTGTCATTGCCAAAAAAGGGTATATAACAAAGTATTGAGAAACTTTTGTAAATACTTATTTTCCACCATAATTTGCAAATAAATCCATAAAAAATCCTACAATGGGATTTCCTGGATTTTTTTTTTCCTCATTTTGTCTGTCATAGTTGAAGTGTACCTATGATGAAAAATTACAGGCCTCATCTTTTTAAGTGGGAGAACTTGCACAATTGGTGGCTGACAAAATACTTTTTTGCCCCACTGTATCCAATCAGTGTTGATAATGGCCATGTGGATGTGACGAACTCAAAACCCTGTCTGTTCTGTGGCTGCTGTTTATGCTCCCTGCCTCTTCCTCTGTGGAGTAAAGCTCAGGAAATCAACACAGAGAGGAGAAGCTCAATGAAGAAATTAGATCCTTTCTTTCCATTTCTCTTTCCCACTTTCTTTCCCTCTTTCACTCACCTCCCTCTTGTCCCCCCCCCTCACTCTCCTCTCTCTCTACCTCTCTCTTTCTCTCTGAGCAGCAGTTGGAGAGGAGTCTGCAGCAGTTTGGAGAGCGCTGGCAGTTCAACCCAGGAGATGGAGCGTTCTACGGGCCGAAGGTCAGTTACACAAGACCCTTCTGTCTGAACGTTGTGTAACGCTGCAACCCGCCCTGAACAGAGCCATGTTATTTACACTCACACACTCCCACATCTTCCTGTTGTCTTAGATTGACATCCAGATCAAGGACGCCATTGGTCGACAGCACCAGTGTGCCACCATCCAATTGGACTTCCAGCTACCAATCAGATTTGACCTGCAGTATGTGGGGTGAGTCACTCATCTATGTCAGTTCAACCTGTGTGTTCTGGGATGTTCCCTGATGCAGCTTCTGCTCTTATCTAACTAATGGTAGATTTAATTGGGTTGCACATGGCTGACAACATTATTAAACTGAGGGAATTTAAAGCTAGAATCCTAAGTTGTTGCATCCATTTTTGGACTTATATAAATTATATATATAAAATTAATTTATATCTCAGCAAAAAAGAAACATCCCTTTTTCAGGACCCTGTCTGTCAAAGATAATTAGTAAAAATCAGAATAACTTCACAGATCTTCATTGTAAAGGGTTTAATTTAAACCTCTTACAGCTACCCCCCTGCCTGTAGCTCTGGCCCAGAAGCAAGGATATGCATATTCTTGGTACCATTTGAAAGAAAACATTCTGAAGTATGTGTAAATGTGAATTGAATGTAGGAGAATATAACACAATGAAAAAAACTATACGTTTTTTCTTTTAATTGTTGTATCATCTTTAAAATGAACAAGACAAAACAAACATTCAGATAGGATGATGGGGACAATTTCAGTGGAAAATATAAGAGGGCAACAGTATTTGTGCAAAGTTTCAGAATGATAACTTCCAAAAATGAGTGTGCTACATGACATTTATCATGAAGTCACCCAGGTGTCCCACACAAATAGCCCAAATGTACCCAAGTGGCCAAATTGGTGAAGGTAAACATTTTGAAACAAATAACTATATACAAAATGCCAAAATGGGAAAAAAATATATACATTTACAATATAACATGGGTAACTATTTACACACTTTCAATATTTGGAAGACCCTCAGTCCTCTATCAAATCAAATGTATTTATATAGCCCTTCATACATCAGCTAATATCTCAGAAACCCAGCCTAAAATCCAAAACAGCAAGCAATGCAGGTGTAGAAGCACGGTGCCTAGAAAAAACTCCCTAGAAAGGCCAAAACCTAGAGAGGAACCAGGCTATGAGGGCTGGCCAGTCCTCTTCTGGCTGTGCCGGGTGGAGATTATAACAGAACATGGCTGAGATTTTCAAACGTTCATAGATGACCAGCAGGGTCAAATAATAATAATCACAGTAGTTGTAGAGGATGCAACAGGACAGCACCTCTAAAGTAAATATGAACAGTTTAGGGTTCCATAGCCACAGGCAGAACAGTTGAAACTGGAACAGCAGCAAGGCCAGGTGGACTGGGGACAGCAAGGAGTCATCATGCCAGGTAGTCCTGAGGCATGGTCCTAGGGCTCAGCTCCTCAGAGAGAGAAAGAGAGAATTAGAGAGAGCATACTTAAATTCACACAGGACACCGGATAAGACAGAATAAGTACTCCAGGTATAACAAACTGACTCTAGCCCCCGACGCATACCGTAATTTCTGGACTATTAAGCGCACCTGAATATAAACCGCACCCACTGAATTATTATAAATACTGGAGCCTGACACAGGAGGGGTCAGGGGACACTGTGGCCCCATCCGATGAGAACCCCGGACAGGGCCAAACAGGAAGGATATAACATCACTCACTTTGCCAAAGCTCTACACAATATTGTGCTGCTGAGGTATAATAAACAGATATATATGAGTACAGGGAACGTAAGGTTGAATATATTATTATAGACCTGCTACATCTACTGTCTTTATTATATTACAACAGACCAGCTGTATCTACTGTTTCCATTTCACTTTGGCCATTGTTGTGGGCCTGCCCTCCCCTCAACAGCCTCAAATAGGCTATTTCATTTCACAAATAATATTTTATATTATTAATTTCAAGCAACGGCATTAGCATGAGAAGTACTTACCAGTCCAAACGGTGACATTGTTCCTTTTCTGCCGGCACGTTACAGATTATACACAGTGGCTACAACGGTGTCCTCTCCGTTCAAAAAATATTCCTCCACTTGGGAATCGCTAAATTAATCGTCCTACAACAATCTCTGTCTCACTTTTCCGATCAATTTCTTTTAAAATGGTGTGTACATCTCTATATCTAGACTTAGATTTAGCTTTCCCTGACTTAGTCGCCATACTGATTGATATATAAACAGCTGAATCTGCTCGTTTACCAAAACAACGCTGTGCGTAAAATGCGTAGCTCCTTCCGGAATAAAACTTCAAGAGCGAATGACTCTCTTTACGCTGGAGTTTACGACATGGGTTGGTCTTCCAACACACAACCATTGCATATTGCCGCTTACCTCAGCTCATTTGGCTATTTACCCAGCTAGATTTCAAGACGATCAGTGGTCATTGGGTTAAAATACAGTCAATCAACGAGACAGTGGTCATATAATTGGTGCACAATGAGCTCGTCACTTGTTGTCTTCCAATCGTTTTTTTTCTGGTCTATACGTCCCGCAAAATGACCCATCAAGTTTGGTTGTGTTACAAACAGATTGCAAGGAAACCAAACATGACTGGATAAAGTCAGGTAGAGTCTGTGTATTTACGTCGGATGTTTCGTCAAATTGAATGACACGAAATTCAACAAGATAAGCATTCACAAAATGTTTTGTGTTAGGCTATAAAAAATGGATTTAACCGAACAAAAGACCATTCATTGTGTGACAATGAGCCTTGGGATTGCAAACAGAGCAAGATCTTCAAAGGTAAACAATTTATTTCAATGCGATCTGTGATTTTGTTACGCAAGTGGTGGCTGAACAAGTAGTTTGATATCGGGGTCTGTGCTCAGATAATCGCATAGTATTCTTTCGCAGTAAATTATTTTTTAAATCGGACAACGCAGTTGGATTAGCAAGATTCTAGGCTTTTGAAGCATGTGAGACACTTGTATTTTCAGGAATGTTTAATATGACTATTTGTGGCAAACACCGTATGTTGTCGAATTCAAACTCTGATCCGGTATGGGTGGTTCAGAGAGGTTAAACACTGTTTCCCATGCTTTTTAAATGAACCATAAACAATTTATGAACATGCACCTGTGGAACGGTCATTAAGACACTAACAGCTTACAGGATGTAAGCAATTAAGGTCACAGTTATGAAAACTTAGCACACTAAAGAGGCCTTGCCACTGATTCTGAAAAACCCCAAAAGAAAGCTGCCCAGGGTCCCTGCTCATCTGCGTGAATGTGCCTTAGGCATGCTGCAAGGAGGCAGGACTCCAGATGTGGCCAGGGCAATAAATTGCAATGTCCGTACTGTGAGACGCCTAAGACAGTGCTACAGGGAGACAGGACGGACAGCTGTTAGTCCTTGCGGTGGCAGACCACGTGTAACAACACCTGCACAGGATCGGTACATCCGAACATCACACCTGCGGGGCAGGTACAGGATGGCAACAACAACTGCCCGAGTTACACCAAGAACGCACAATCCCTCCAGCAGTGCTCAGACTGTCCGCAATAGGCTGAGAGAGGCTGGACTGAGGCAGGTCCTCAACAGACATCACCGGCAACAACATCGCCTTTGGGCACAAACCCACCGTTGCTGGACCAGACAGGACTGGCAAAAAGTGCTCTTCATTGACGACTTGCGGTTTTGTCTCACCAGGGGTGATGGTCGGATTCGCGTCTAGGGCCATTCCCCCCAGAAATGTCCGGTAACTTGCAGGTGCCTTGGTGTAGGAGTGGGGTAACATCTCACAGCAAGAACTGGCAAATCTGGTACAGTCCATGAGGTGGAGATGCACTGCAGTACTTAATGCAGCTGGTGGCCACATCAGATACTGACTAACTTTTGATTTTGACCCCCCCTTTGTTCAGGGACACACTATTCCATTTATGTTACTGACATGTCTGTGGAACTTGTTCAGTTTGTCTCAGTTGTTGAATCTTGTTATGTTCATACAAATATGTACAGTGCCTTGCGAAAGTATTTGGCCCCCTTGAACTTTGCGACCTTTTGCCACATTTCAGGCTTCAACATAAAGATATAAAACTGTATTTTTTTGTGAAGAATCAACAACAAGAGGGACACAATCATGAAGTGGAACGACATTTATTGGATATTTCAAACTTTTTTTAACAAATCAAAAACTGAAAAATTGGGCGTGCAAAATTATTCAGCCCCCTTAAGTTAATACTTTGTAGCGCCACCTTTTGCTGCGATTACAGCTGTAAGTCGCTTGGGGTATGTCTCTATCAGTTTTGCACATCGAGAGACTGACATTTTTTCCCATTCCTCCTTGCAAAACAGCTCGAGCTCAGTGAGGTTGGATGGAGAGCATTTGTGAACAGCAGTTTTCAGTTCTTTCCACAGATTCTCGATTGGATTCAGGTCTGGACTTTGACTTGGCCATTCTAACACCTGGATATGTTTATTTTTGAACCATTCCATTGTAGATTTTGCTTTGTTTTGGATCATTGTCTTGTTGGAAGACAAATCTCCGTCCCGGTCTCAGGTCTTTTGCAGAATCCATCAGGTTTTCTTCCAGAATGGTCCTGTATTTGGCTCCATCCATCTTCCCATCAATTTTAACCATCTTCCCTGTCCCTGCTGAAGAAAAGCAGGCCCAAACCATGATGCTGCCACCACCATGTTTGAGGATGGTGTGTTCAGGGTGATGAGCTGTGTTGCTTTTACGCCAAACATAACGTTTTGCATTTTTGCCAAAAAGTTCAATTTTGGTTTCATCTGACCAGAGCACCTTCTTCCACATGTTTGGTGTGTCTCCCAGATGGCTTGTGGCAAACTTTAAACAACACTTTTTATGGATATCTTTAAGAAATGGCTTTCTTCTTGCCACTCTTCCATAAAGGCCAGATTTGTGCAATATACGACTGATTGATGTCCTATGGACAGAGTCTCCCACCTCAGCTGTAGATCTCTGCAGTTCATCCAGAGTGATCATGGGCCTCTTGGCTGCATCTCCGATCAGTCTTCTCCTTGTATGAGCTGAAAGTTTAGAGGGACGGCCAGGTCTTGGTAGATTTGCAGTGGTCTGATACTCCTTCCATTTCAATATTATCGCTTGCACAGTGCTCCTTGGGATGTTTAAAGCTTGGGAAATCTTTTTGTATCCAAATCCGGCTTTAAACTTCTTCACAGTATCTCGGACCTGCCTGGTGTGTTCCTTGTTCTTCATGATGCTCTCTGCGCTTTTAACGGACCTCTGAGACTATCACAGTGCAGGTGCATTTATACGGAGACTTGATTACACACAGGTGGATTGTATTTATCATCATTAGTCATTTAGGTCAACATTGGATCATTCAGAGATCCTCACTGAACTTCTGGAGAGAGTTTGCTGCACTGAAAGTAAAGGGGCTGAATAATTTTGCACGCCCAATTTTTCAGTTTTTGATTTGTTAAAAAAGTTTGAAATATCCAATAAATGTCGTTCCACTTCATGATTGTGTCCCACTTGTTGTTGATTCTTCACAAAAAAATACAGTTTTATATCTTTATGTTTGAAGCCTGAAATGTGGCAAAAGGTCGCAAAGTTCAAGGGGGCCGAATACTTTCGCAAGGCACTGTACACATGTTAAGTTTACTGGAAATAAACACAGTTGACAGTGAGAGGACATTTCTTTTTTTGCTGAGTGATTCTACGTACAGTGGGGAGAACAAGTATTTGATACACTGCCCATTTTGCAGGTTTTCCTACTTACAAAGCATGTAGAGGTCTATAATCTTTATCTTAGGTACACTTCAACTGTGAGAGACAGAATCTAAAACAAAAATCCATGGAATGATGTCTGTGAGTATAACAGAACTCTTATGGCAGGCAAAAACCTGAGAAGAAATCCAAACCGGAAGTGGGAAATCTGAGGTTGGTCGATTTTCAACCCAGCCCCTATTGAATACACAGTGGGATATTGGTTATGTTGCACTTCCTAAGGCTTCCACTAGATGTCAACCGTCTTTAGAAACTTGTGTAAGGATTCTACTGTGAAGTGGGGGCTCATAAGGGCTGTTTGAGCCAGGTGTCTGGCAGATTGCCAAAGGCTCTGAGGCGCGGTCACGAGAGAGTTAGCTCTCGTTCCATTGCTTTTCTACAGACATAGGAATTATCCAGTTGGAATATTATTGAAGTTTTATGTTAACATCCTAAAGATTGATTCCATACATCGTTTGACATGTATCTACGGACAGTAACTGAACTTTTTGACATTTCGTCTGCAACTAGGGAACGCGCTTCATGACTTTGGATTTGTTTACCAAACGTGCTAACAAAGTAGCTCTTTGGACATAAATGATGGACATTATCGAACTAAATCAAACATTTAATGTGGAACTGGGATTCCTGGGAGTGCATTCTGATGAAGATCATCAAAGGAAAGTGAATATTTATAATGCTATTTATGACTAATGTTGACTACCCAATATGGCGGATATCTTTTTGGCGGCTTTGTTGTCTGAAAGCTGTACTCAGAATATTGCATGGTTTGCTTTTTCCGTAAAGTTAGAAAAAAATCTGACTCCAGTTGCATTAAGGAGAAGTGTATCTATATTTCCATGTCTAACAATTGTATTTTCATCGACATTTATAATGAGTATTTCTATAAAATGATGTGGCTCTCTGCAATATCACCGGATATTTTTGGAACAAGTGAATGTAACGCGCCAATGTATACTGAGTTTGAAAAATATATAAATATGCACTTTATCGAAAAAAACATGTATTGTGTAACATGAAGTCCTATGAGTCATCTGATGAAGATCATCAAAGGTTAGTGATTAATTTTATATTTTTGTGACTCCTCTCTTTGGCTGGAAAAATGGCTGAATTTTTCTGTGACTTGGCGGTGACCTAACATAATCATTTGTGGTGCTTTCGCTGTAAAGCCTATTTGAAATCGGACACTGGTGGGATTAACAACAAAATTAGCTTTTTTAAAATGGTATAAGATACATTCATGTATGTTTGAGGAATTGTAATTCTGAGATTTCTGTTTGAATTTGGCGCCCTGCACTTTCACTGGCTGTTGTCATATCAATCCCGTTAACGGGATTGCAGCCCTAAGAAGTTGTTTAACAAACTATAGTTCTGGCATGTCGGTTAAGACATCTACTTTGTGCACGACACAAGTCATTTTTCCAACAATTGTTTACAGATAGATTATTTCACTTATAATTCACTGTATCCATTGGGACAGAAGTTTACATACATTAAGTTGACTGTGCCTTTAAACAGCTTGAAAAGTTCCAGAAAATGATGGCATGGCTTTAGAAGCTTCTGATTGAAATCATTTGAGTCAATTGGAGGTGCACCTGTGGATATATTTCAAGGCCCACCTTCAAACTCAGTGCCTCATTACTTGACATCATGGGAAAATCAATTGAAATCAGCTAAGAACTCAATGTTGTTGTTTTTTTTTTTACCTCCACAAGTCTGATTTATCCTTGGGAGCAATTTCCAAATGCCTGAAGGTACCACGTTCATCTGTACATACGCAAGTATAAACACCATGAGACCACGCAGCCGTCATACTGCTCAGGAAGGAGGCGAGTTCTGTCTCCTAGAGATGAACGTACTTTGGTGCAAAAAGTGCCAATCAATCCCAGAACAACAGCAAAGGACCTTGTGAAGATGCTGGAGGAAACGGGTACAAAGTGTTTATATCCACAGTAAAATGAGTCCTATATCGACAACCTGAAAGGCCGCTCAGCAAGGAAGAAGCCACTGCTCCAAAACCGCCATAAAAAAGCCAGACTAGGGTTTGCAACTGCACATGGGGACAAATGTCGTACTTTTTGGAGAAATGTCCTCTGGTCTGATAAAACAAAAATAGAACTGCTTGGCCATAATGACCATCCATTACGTTTGGAAGAATAAGGGGGAGGCTTGCAAGCCGAAGATCACCATCCCAACCCGTGAAGCACGGGGATGGCAGCATCATGTTGTGGGGGTACTTTGCTGCAGGAGGGACTGGTGCACTTCACAATATAGATGGCAACATGAGGATGGCAAATTATGCGGATATATTGAAGCAACATCTCAAGACATCAGTCAGGAAGTTAAAGCTTGGTCGCAAATTAGTCTTCCAAATGGACAATGACCCCAAGCATACTTCCAACGTTGTGGCAAAATGGCTTAATGACAACAAAGTCAAGGCATTGGAGTGGCCATCACAAAGCCCTGACCTAAATTCTATAGAAAATCTGTGGGCAGAACTGAAAAAGCATGTGCGAGCAAGGAGGCCTACAAACCTGCAAGGAGGCCTACACCAGCTCTGTCAGGAGGAAAGGGCCAAAATTCACCCAACTTATTGTGGGAAGCTTGTGGAAGGCTACCCAAAACGTTTGACCCAAGTTCAATTTAAAGGCAATGCTACCAACTACTAATTGAGTGTATGTAAACTTCTGACCCACTGGGAATGTGGTGAAAGAAATAAAAGCTGAAATAAATTATTCTCTCTACTATTATTCTGACATTTCACATTCTCTTAAAATAAAGTGGTCATCCTAACTGACCTAAGACAGGGAATTTTTACTAGGATTAAATGTCAGGAATTGTGAAAAATGAGTTTAAATGTATTTGGCTAAGGTGGATGTAAACTTCTGACTTCAACTGTACATACATATACACACACTACCGTTCAAAAGTTTGAGGTCAATTACAAAAACAAAGATATTTCTAAGACAAAATAAGTTTGTCCATAAAATAACAACAAATTGATCAGAAATCGGGTGTAGAGATAGCTAATGTTGTAAATGACTATTGCAGTTGGAAACGGCTGATTTAAAAAATAAATAATGGAATGTCTACATAGGTGTACAGAGGCCCATTATCAGCAACCATCCCTCCTGTGTTCCAATGGCATGTTGTGTTAGCCTTTTCAAATGATAAACTTGGATTAGCTAATTGATCATTAGAAAATCCTTTTGCAAGTATGTTAGAACAGCTGAAAACTGTTGTGCAGATTTAAAGAAACAATAAAACTGGCCTTCTTTAGACTAGTTGAGTATCTGGATTATCAGCATTTGTGGGTTCGATTATGGCCAGAAACAAAGAACTTTCTTCTTAAAACTCATCAGTCTATTCATGTTCTGAGAAATGAAGACTGTTCCATGTGAGAAACTGAAGATCTTGTACAACGCTGTGTACTATACTCTCTTCACAGAACAGCACAAACTGGCCCTAACCAGAATAGAAAGAGGAGTGGGAGGTCCCGGCACAAAAGGGCAAGTACATTAGTGTCTAGTTTAAGAAACAGACGCCTCACAAGTCCTCAACTGATAGTTTCATTAAATAGTACCTGAAAAACACCAGTCTCAACTTCAGCAGTGAAGAGGAGACTCTGGGATGGTTGCTTTCTAGGCAGAGTTGCAAAGAAAAAGCCTTATCTCAGACTGGGCAAAAGAACAGACACTGGACAATGTTTGTAAACAACATAAATAAACACTCTATAGCCTCATAACAAGGTTAAACACATGTTGATATCATGGATGGTCAGTCCTTGCATCCATAGCTCTGAATTTCACAGTGGTTACATTTCTCCAGGCTCATCAGCTTTTTACCAAAACAGAGATGTGGTGTCCACTTTGTTATTGTAGCTTTAAGACTGAAGTGATCTCCTCTCCCCTACCCCTTTCTCATCACATCTTTCTCACTTCCCTCACCCTCTCTCTCCCTTGCTCTCTTTCACCCTTTCTCTCGCTCTCAGGGGGGATGGAGAGACCCACAGACCAGTGATGGTCCACAGAGCTGTTCTGGGATCACTGGAACGCATGATCGCTATATTGGCTGAGAATTTTTCAGGGAAATGGTGAGAAGTGTGTCTGTTTCTATGTCTGTGATTTGATTAATCTAAAATGATACCGCTTTGGTTACCCACATTTCTCTTACTCACTCAGTTTCTCTTTCCTTTCGGTCTCTTTCAGGCCTCTGTGGTTGTCTCCAGCGCAGGTCATGATTATTCCTGTAGGGGGAGGTAGTGAGTCGTATGCACAACAGGTCAGGACTCATAATATCAGATCTGGGGCCATATGTATCAAGTGTCTCAGAGTAGAAGTGCTGATTTAGGGTCAGTTTTGCATTTTGGATCTCAATTCTTAAGATTAAATGAAAAGGAAGAACCTGGTCCTAGATCAGCACTCCTGCTCTGAGACACATTATACACATGTCCCTTGTACTGCAGGCTGAAATCAACCCCCCCCTCCCCCCCATACACTCACACACGCGACCAAACACAACATGACTCAGCACACATCAAAAGCTGTACCCCTCAATGACTCCAGAGGTCGAAGGCTAATCCAACACTGTACCCATACACGGTTCATGACTCTGAAAAGGACTTGATTTGAGGTTAATTTTGATCAGGTTTTCATTTATTTAACACATGGGAACCAACAATGAAACAAAGGTAGGTACGTACATGCCACTACTCACATATCAATATATTCTACAAGTTCCATCTGCCACATGATTAATGAGCCAGCAGCAGGTAAGACCAGACACGGGAGATAACATGGAATATAGACATGTAATGTTTCTGAGGCCTTCATCAGGACACGGCTCCTGTTTCTGTCAATACATCCTCCTGTATGTAATGCGCATGTAGCCCCAGGGGAGGAGAATCTATCAACACTGCTGATCTGGGGTCTGTCATGATGATACATAGACAGGTAATACAGCCACCAGTGTCTCGGCCCTCATGGTGGATTTTAAAAGGTGCCGTCCTTACTGGTATTCTACCGTAGCCTGGTTCCTGTCTCCTCTACCACCACTGTGAGTGATGTGTGTTTTGCTCTTGTTAAGGTGGTCCGACAGTTCCGCGAGGCTGGCTTCATGGCTGACGCGGATGATGACCATGGTGCCACCTTAAATAAGAAGATCCGCTCTGCACAGCTGGCCCAGTACAACTACATATTTGGTAAGAGTGTGTGGGTGAACATGGATTAGATTACTGTAGATTCAAAATAAACTGACACAGCTTATAAACATATTGATTCAATAATTGTTTATTTCTGTGTGTGTGTGTCCAGTGGTAGGTGAGAAGGAGTGTGTGAGTGGCACGGTGAGTGTAAGGACCAGAGGGGGGAAGCAGCTAGGGAGGAGACCGACAGAGAAGGTCCTGGCATCACTCACACACCTACGAGACGCACGGAGCAACCAGGATGACTTCTAACACACACACCTGTTGTGGATGAAGAATTGCTGACTGTACTTTTGTAATAAAATATAATAACTTAAATGTTTAAACTCTGCTGGGTGTCTTTTGAACACACTTTTTCTGTGTAACTGTCATTATGGACATGGTCATGTTAATGGGGCTGGTGTGTGTAACTGTCATTATAGACATGGTCATGTTAATGGGGCTGGTGTGTGTGTGTAACTGTCATTATGGACATGGTCATGTTAATGGGCCTGGTGTGTGTAACTCATTATGGACATGGTCATGTTAATGGGGCTGGTGTGTGTAACTGTCATTATGGACATGGTTATGTTAATGGAGCTGGTGTGTGTGTGTAACTGTCATTATGGACATGGTCATGTTAATGGGGCTGGTGTGTGTAACTGTCATTATGGACATGGTCATGTTAATGGGGCTGGTGTGTGTGTGTAACTGTCATTATGGACATGGTCATGTTAATGGGGCTGGTGTGTGTAACTCATTATGGACATGGTCATGTTAATGGGGCTGGTGTGTGTAACTCATTATGGACATGGTCATGTTAATGGGGCTGGTGTGTGTAACTGTCATTATGGACATGGTCATGTTAATGGGGCTGGTGTGTGTAACTCATTATGGACATGGTCATGTTAATGGGGCTGGTGTGTGTAACTGTCATTATGGACATGGTCATGTTAATGGGGCTGGTGTGTGTAACTGTCATTATGGACATGGTCATGTTAATGGGGCTGGTGTGTGTGTGTGTAACTGTCATTATGGACATGGTTATGTTAATGGGGCTGGTGTGTGTAACTGTCATTATGGACATGGTCATGTTAATGGGGCTGGTGTGTGTAACTCATTATGGACATGGTCATGTTAATGGGGCTGGTGTGTGTAACTGTCATTATGGACATGGTTATGTTAATGGAGCTGGTGTGTGTAACTGTCATTATGGACATGGTCATGTTAATGGGGCTGGTGAGTGTGTGTGTGTAACTGTCATTATGGACATGGTCGTGTTAATGGGGCTGGTGAGTGTGTGTGTAACTGTCATTATGGACATGGTCATGTTAATGGGGCTGGTGTGTGTGTAACTGTCATTATGGACATGGTCGTGTTAATGGGGCTGGTGTGTGTAACTGTCATTATGGTCATGTTAATATGGCTGGTGTGTGTAACTGTCATTATGGACATGGTCATGTTAATGGGGCTGGTGAGTGTGTGTGTAACTGTCATTATGGACATGGTCGTGTTAATGGGGCTGGTGTGTGTGAGTGTGTGTGTAACTGTCATTATGGACATGGTCGTGTTAATGGGGCTGGTGTGAGTGTGTAAGTGTTTCATTGTGCAGCACTGGTTGGAGAGACATCCATTTTAGGAGTCTTATCAGAGTTTTCAGGCAACAGCTGTGATTGGTTGTTAATACTCAAATCAGCTCAGCCCTGTTACGTAAGACTGTCATCGCTACCTTTAAAAGACTGGAATAGGAAAGGCAGGATACGCAGGGAGCGTGGGGGGATTTGACTAAAATAGGAGAGGGAGCCCTGTGTTTAGTGGAAACAGGAAAGGCAGGATACGCAGGGAGCGTGGGGGCTTTGACTAAAATAGGAGAGGGAGCCCTGTGTTTAGTGGAAACAGGAAAGCCAGAATACGCAGGGAGCGTGGGGGGATTTGACTAAAATAGGAGAGGGAGCCCTGTGTTTAGTGGAAACAGGAAAGGCAGGATACGCAGGGAGCGTGGGGGGATTTGACTAAAATAGGAGAGGGAGCCCTGTGTTTAGTGGAAACAGGAAAGGCAGGATACGCAGGGAGCGTGGGGGGATTTGACTAAAATAGGAGAGGGAGCCCTGTGTTTAGTGGAAACAGGAAAGGCAGAACGAAGGTCGGAAGGTTTGAAGTTTTTCCCTCTTTTTTTAATTGAGAGAGGGAGCGACGGAACGGAAAGGACATGAGTCACAACAGTGACAGAACAGCTAGGAGAGACCGGGAGGGAGGGAGGGGGGGGGGGGGGGGGGGGGGGGGGGGGTCACAGATCAAACACGGACTAGACTGGACAAAGAACCTCTTCAACAAAACGGCTATTGGCCAAAGGCGGCGGTTTCGTGTGCTTAGTTCTACGCGAGCACTTCACTGCCGAGACGGAGAGAGAGGCCGAAAGGAGTTGAATTGGGTTCAGGCCAGGGGGCTTTTGATGTGTATCGGTCCCTAGAGCTAGACACTAAGTGGGTGACCAGACTGTGAGCATTACCAGAGGAGGAGAGGTTGGACTTGGCCCCACGTTCCAATCACACAGATTAACGGTCAGGCGATTTTAAAACAGACCAAAGAATGAGGCTTATATCCAATACGCAGGATAAATGCCTTAAATTCCTTGTCCCCCTCTTGAATGACTTTCTTTCTCTGAAATGATTAAAGTCGGGGAGTTGTTTTGTGCTGTAAGTGTTCCACAGTAGTTCCAGAGTGGTGACATGGACCATTAGTATCAGTGAACATTCCCAAAACCATTAGTTACTGATAACTACAAGCTCATCAGTTGGTCACTCTACCCTCCTCACAGCATTCCTTCCCCCTATCTCTCTCGCTCTAATCTCTTTCTCCCTACTCTTTCTCTCACTGTACTCTCTCTAGTTGCTTTCTTTGAAAGCAAAGCAATTGTTATTTTGACAGTTGGAGTCGCACAGTGTTCATTCTGAAATTATTTTTAGCCAGGGGGTTGAGAGGTGGGTTGGGGGGCATAAAGAGAGGCGGGCCTTTTGACGTTAAAGACAATAACAAAGGAAGGTATAGATCACTATCTCCAGTCCTAGGACTGCCCATAGGCTATAACGTAACATGTCAATAAGGCTATAGGAGGATGAAATGAAACAATTTGTTTAGGGGGTTGTTCATAAATATAGTAGGTAGCCTACAAGTCCAGATAGGTACATAAAAGACCCAGGATGCATCCCAAATGGCACCATATTCCCTTTCACCTGTGCCAAATGGCACCCTATTCCAATTGACATGTCCCAAATGGCACCATATTAACCCTGACCTGTCCCAAATGGCACCATATTACCATTTAACCTGTCCCAAATGGCACCATATTACAATGTAACCTGTCCCAAATGGCACCATATTAACCCTGACCTGTCCCAAATGGCACCATATTCCCATTTAA
Organism: Oncorhynchus mykiss; assembly: GCF_013265735.2. Taxonomy (NCBI): domain Eukaryota; kingdom Metazoa; phylum Chordata; class Actinopteri; order Salmoniformes; family Salmonidae; genus Oncorhynchus; species Oncorhynchus mykiss. The sequence goes on along the minus strand of NC_048567.1, from coordinate 9,344,076 downwards.
CCTGTCCCAAATGGCACCCTATTCAATTTGACCTGTCCCAAATGGCACACTATTCCCTATGTAGTTCACAGCCCTATGGGTTATGGTCTAAAGTAGTGCACTATAAAGGGAATAGGGTGCCATATGGAACACAAGCCAGTTTCAGGTCATCCTTTCTGTGGGAAGGGGGCTGGGAGGCAGGGTGACCATGATCAGAGGAAGTCAAACATGGTGGTATTGTTCTGTTCTGCTGGTATCACTGAGAACCTGTCAAACACTGATTGGTGGGACGTGGACCTGAAATAGACCCCTGTGCCTGGACTCCCTTTCCCCTCCACCTCCTGTAAAAATAACCTTCCTGTATGTGTGTGTATATATGTTTAACTGTCCTTGTGAGCACCAGAAGTCCTCGCAAGGATAGTAAAACAAGAAATTAATTTTGCCGGTCCACATTTTGCTGGCTCCCTGAGGAAAAATACTATTTTAGGTTAGGTTTAGGGTTATAATTAGGGATAGAACTAAGGTTAATGTTAGATTTAGGGATAGGATTTTGGATGGGAATCAATTATTTGGTCCTCACGGGGATAGCAATAGTGTGTGTGAGAGGGAGAGAGAGTTTGCTGCCAGGTGGGCTGAGAGTCCAGCCACTGAAAACAATAACAGGAGGTCTGTTGGCCTTTGCAGCAAACAGTGACAACAACCTAGCAGTGTAGAGCCCTCTCTCTCGCTCTCTCCTCTCTCTCGCTGGGTGTGTGGGTTGGCTGGTAATGTTTGGATAGGGGCAAGCCAATTAGTGAAGCGAATATTATTATTATTTCTGACGGGGGTGTGTGGTGGATGGAACACTTGGAGCGGTGTAGCTCACTGTTACACGCTCCAGTTGCCCAGCTTCAGTCCCTTGAAATGAATTCCTTATTGAGAAACAGACTGGGGGAATAAATCAGCTGTAAGGATTCTGCTGGATATACACCAAACCATGGGCCCACCCGCACTGATCACTACACACACACACACACACACACACACACACACACAAGCCCCCCCCCCCCCCCCAATATTTCCCAACTTCTGTCCAGATCTGGTTGTTGAGGTTTTCTAAAGTCTTTATTTGATCCAGTCGTCTCTCCCAGTCAGGTGGTCGTCTCTCCCAGTCAGGTGGTCGTCTCTCCCAGTCAGGTGGTCGTCTCTCCCAGTCAGGTGGTCGTCTCTCCCAGTCAGGTGGTCGTCTCTCCCAGTCAGGTGGTCGTCTCTCCCAGTCAGGTGGTCGTCTCTCCCAGTCAGGTGGTCGTCTCTCCCAGTCAGGTGGTCGTCTCTCCCAGTCATGTGGTCGTCTCTCCCAGTCAAGTGGTCGTCTCTCCCAGTCAAGTGGTCGTCTCTCCCAGTCAGGTGGTCGTCTCTCCAATCCTCCTGTGTGGACTTCACACCTCTCACTGGAGCTGTTTACATCTGGCCCTGCAAATACAGTGCCTTGCAGAAGTATTCACCCCCCTTGGCATTTTTCCTATTTTGTTTCATTACACCCTGTAATTTACATTTTTATTTGGATTTCATGTAATGGACATACACAAAATAGTCCAAATTGGTGAAGTGAAATGAAAAAAATAACTTGTTTAAAAAAATTTAAACACGGAAAAGTGGTGCGTGCATATGTATTCACCCCTTTGCTATGAAACCCCTAAATAAGATCTGGTGCAACCAATTACCTCCTACTTACACTTTTAAGTGTCACATGATATGTCACATGATCTCAGTAGAAAGGCCCCAGAGTCTGCAACACCACTAAGCAAGGGGCACCACCAAGCAAGCGACACCATTTAAGACCAAGGAGCTCTCCAAATAGGTCAGGGACAAAGTTGTGAAGAAGTACAGGTCATGGTTGGGTTATAAAAAAATATCAGAAACTTTGGACATCCCACGGCGCACCATTAAATCCATTATTAAAAAATGGAAAGAATATGGCACCACAACAAACCTGCCAAGAGAGGGCAGCCCACCAAAACTCACAGACCAGACAAGGAGGGCATTAATCAGAGAGGCAACAAAGAGACCAAAGATAACCCTGAAGGAGCTGCAAAGCTCCACAGCGGAGATTGGAGTATCTGTCCATAGGACCAATTTAAGCAGTACACTCCACAGAGTTGGGCTTTATGGAAGAGTGGCCAGAAAAAAAGCCATTGCTTAAAAAAAAAATTACCAAACTGGTTTGGTGTTCACCAAAAGGCATGTGGGAGACTCCCCAAACATATGGAAGAAGGTACTCTGGTCAGATGAGACTAAAATGTAGCTTTTTGGCCATCAAGGAAAACGCTATGTCTGGTGCAAACCCAACACCTCTCATCACCCTGAGAACACCATCCCCAGTGAAGCATGGTGGTGGCAGCATCATGCTGTGGGGATGTTTTTCATTGGCAGGGACTGAGAAACTGGTCAGAATTGAAGGAATGATGGATGGTGCTAAATACAGGGACATTCTTGAGGGAAACCTGTTTGTCTTCCAGAGATTTGAGACTGGGATGGAGGTTCACCTTCCAGCAGGACAATGACCCTAAGCATACTGCTAAAGCAACACTCGAGTGGTTTAAGGAGAAACATTTAAATGTCTTGGAATGGCCTAGTCAAAGCACAGACCTCAATCCAATTGAGAATCTGTGGTATGACTTAAAGCTATACACCAGCGGAACCCATCCAACTTGAAGGAGCTGGAGCAGTTTTGCTTTGAAAAATGGGCAAAAATCCCAGTGACTAGATGTGCCAAGCTTATAGAAACACCCCAAGAGACTTGCAGCTGTAATTGCTGCAAAAGTTGGCTCTACAAAGTATTGCCTTTGGGGGGAGTGAGTAGTTATGCACGCTCAAGTTTTCTGTTTTTTTTTTGTCTTATTTATTGTTTGTTTCACAATAAAAAAATATATTTTAATTCCAGGTTGTAAGGCAACAAAGTAGGGGGGCGAATACTTTCGCAAGCCACTGTTGCCAGAAATGGATGCACCCTCACACACTCTCTCACAAACACACACAAACACACATGATCTGTGAAGGTTTCATGCCCATGGAGGCATACACACACACACACATATTTATGCTTGCACACACACAAACCCAATGAAAGTGCCAGGTCTGGAGAGGCTCTGCATATAGCCAGTCATGGATGCACCCTCACACACACACAAACACACACACACACACCTCGGTACAGTAAGGTACAGTTCTAGCTCTGGCTTCACTTTGCTCTCAAATATGTCTGCTATGTTCAACAACACACAGCTGACCTGATTTCCTATCCTCTTCTCAGCAGAGAGAGAGAGAGAGAGAGAGAGGAGGAGGAGGAGAGATGGAAAGAAAGAATGATTTGACAGGAGCAAGGATCGAAGTTGAAAAGAGTGTGTGTGTGTCCGTCGGCCCGTCTTTCTCTTCTTTCCAACCACCCTGTGAGAGAGGCGTTTGGTTTATTTTCTCTCCCCAGCGTGGTGAGATGATGCCAAGAGGGAGAGCGAGTTCTCTTCTCAGTTCAGAGGAAGGTGAGGAGGCTTGGACTAGTTTAGGAGACGGCGAGAATAAACCTGCTTTCTGCCTCTTTATAAATATTTACTGTATGACTCCTCTCGAAGCAGCTAGCTGGAGGTAAATTCTGGCGTTATGAAAGAGACAGAAAGAGGCAAGTGGAGGGTTAAAGAGCGAGAGAGAGAATGAGAGAAAGAACTGGAGAGTGAGAGAAAAGAGAGGCCATTGGTTTTGAATTCTGCTGTGTGAGCTGGTGCCAACCTGTGTGGAAAGAGGGACTAGAGGGACAGAATAGTGAGAGAAGACAAAATAACACAACCTGCACAAATAACACACCTGCACACACTCGCACCTGCATATTTAACCTTTGACATAACATAACTACATTTGTTGGGGGCAAAAACAGGAGCAAGTTATCAGTGTGTGTGCAAGTGCTTGTATGAATGCTACAAAATATATTAGATGGAAATGTGTGACATCGACCTAAAAAGGGAGGACATTTTTGAGAAAGGGAGGGAGGGGGACAGAGCAGAGAAAGAGAGAAAGTGGGGAACAGTTTTGGAGACTGATCTGACTGGTGGTCTGTCAACGCTTCACAGTGAACTTCTCACTATGTCCTTCTAGCCAACCAAACCACATCAGAATGTCCTAGCCCAACCAAACCACATCAGAATGTCCTAGCCCAACCAAACCACAACAGAATGTCCTAGCCCAACCAAACCACATCAGAATGTCCTAGCCCAACCAAACCACATCAGAATGTCCTAGCCCAACCAAACCACATCAGAATGTCCTAGCCCAACCAAACCACAACAGAATGTCCTAGCCCAACCAAACCACAACAGAATGTCCTAGCCCAACCAAACCACATCAGAATGTCCTAGCCCAACCAAACCACAACAGAATGTCCTAGCCCAACCAAACCACATCAGAATGTCCTAGCCCAACCAAACCACAACAGAATGTCCTAGCCCAACCAAACCACAACAGAATGTCCTAGCCCAACCAAACCACAACAGAATGTCCTAGCCCAACCAAACCACATCAGAATGTCCTAGCCCAACCAAACCACAACAGAATGTCCTAGCCCAACCAAACCACAACAGAATGTCCTAGCCCAACCAAACCACAACAGAATGTCCTAGCCCAACCAAACCACATCAGAATGTCCTAGCCCAACCAAACCACAACAGAATGTCCTAGCCCAACCAAACCACAACAGAATGTCCTAGCCCAACCAAACCACAACAGAATGTCCTAGCCCAACCAAACCACAACAGAATGTCCTAGCCCAACCAAACCACAACAGAATGTCCTAGCCCAACCAAACCACAACAGAATGTCCTAGCCCAACCAAACCACAACAGAATGTCCTAGCCCAACCAAACCACATCAGAATGTCCTAGCCCAACCAAACCACATCAGAATGTCCTAGCCCAACCAAACCACATCAGAATGTCCTTCTATGCTTCATATGCTATTGTATGACTGATTAAAACGTATGATATTATACGTCCTCAAAGTATTATGATATGGAACGACCGCAATTCCATTCATGATGTAACCTAATGTAACATATCATACTAAATTAAGTGTCACAGATTTACATACTGAATAATATGAATTGTTTGAGACCACATTGCATTTTCCCATGCCAAGTCTAGACAAACTGTACTGAAGATCTTTGTTGTTGAGGTTGGGATGACTCAGTACAGTAAAGTGTCAAAGAAAGTGTTGGTGCAGCATGTTTATCACTTGACCATTAAGCCAAGATGATACAGTAATATATTGCAATCCTTAACATGAAGCTCTCCTAATCCATCTCAGAACCATTATTGTGAGCACATTTGTAGGAGCTTAATTTGACCAGTCTTTTGTTGTTGAGAATTTTCCTGCACCGCAGGAAATGCAGATCAGCTTTGTGATTTACATAAATGACCTGAAAACCCACACTAACACACGGTTGGTTATATATCAGTATTGAACTTTTCATGTAGTCTACTTTTGGCCAGCCAATAGCCTAACCACTGATCAAGCAACATTATGCACTAAACATTCCAATCCTGTTGCTGCAGGATTATTTGCTGTGACAATATAGGTCAAATTAAGATCCTACACCTGTAGCTGTCTTATGAGTCTTCCCATGCAAACTCCCCTTGGTGGATGTGAGAGTTAATGTGGAGACAGACAGAGAGAGTGGAACCACAGGAGGCTGCTGAGTAGAGGACAGCTCATAATAATGTCTGGAACGGAGCCAATTAAATGGCATCAAACACATGTATTTTATACCATTCCACCGATTCCGCTCCAGCCATTTAACACGAGCCCGTCCTCCCCAATTAAGATGCCACCAACTTCCTGTGATAGACACTACCTCCCCTCCTAGCATTCTCTCACCTGCCAAAAGACCACCCATTCTATTGGCCACCTCACTTACTGTCCAACTACCCTCCCTCCCTCTCCTTCTGTTCAGACTCAGCTATTCTTTCCTCTCTCTTAAGAATACACAGTCCTCTGCTTTGATCTGTCCATCTATAAGATGCCTCTGGAATGGAACAAATATTGACTCCATCTGACCCAGACAAATCCCTCCCTTCTTCCCTTTCCAGCTCTTTCAATTCAATTCAAGGGGCTTTATTGGCATGGGAAACATAACATTGCCAAAGCAAGTGAAGTAGATAATATACAAAGTGAAATAAAAAATAAAAATTAACAGTTAACATTACACTCACAGAAGTCACTCTCTCTCTCTCTCTCCTTTCTCTCTCTTTCTTTTTCTCTCTCAATTCAATTCAAGGGGCTTTTGGCATGGGAAACATATGTTTACATTTCAAGTGAATATCAAGTGAACTGGATAAACAAAAGTGAAATAAACAAACAAAAGTGAACAGTAAATATTCCAAAAGAATAAAGACATTTCAAATCTAATATTATGTCTGTATACAGTGTTGTAACGTTGTGCAAATAGTTAAAGTACAAAAGGGAAAATAAATATGGGTTGTATTTACAATGGTGTTTGTTCTTCACTGGTTGCCCTTTTATCGTGGCAACAGGTCACAAATCTTGCTGCTGTGATGGCACACTGTGGTATTTCACCCAATAGAAATGGGAATTTATCAAAATTGGATTTGTTTTCAAATTCTTTGTGGGTCTGTGTTATCTGAGGGAAATATGTGTCTCTAATATGGTCATACATTTGGCAGGAGGTCAGGAAGTGCAGCTCAGTTTCCACCACATTTTTTGGGCAGTCTGCACACAGCCTGCCTTCTCTTGATAGCCAGGTTTGCCTATGGCGACCATTCTCAATAGCAAGGCTATGCTCACTGAGTCTGTACATAGTCAAAGCTTTCCTTAAGGTTGGGTCAGGTATTCTGCCACTGTGTACTCTCTGTTTAGGACCAAATAGCATTCTAGTTTGCTCAGTTTTTTAAATTCTTTCCAATGTGTCAAGTAATTATCTTTTTGTTTTCTCATGATTTGGTTGGGTCTAATTGTGCTGTTGTCCTGGGGCTCTGTGGGGTGTGTTTGTGTTTGTGAACAGAGCCCCAGGACCAGCTTGCTTAGGGGACTCTTCGCCAGGTTAATCTCTCTGTAGGTGATGGCTTTGTTATGGAAGGTTTGGGAATCGCTTCCTTTTAGGTGGTTATAGAATTTAACGTCTCTTTTCTGGATTTTGATAATTAACAGGTATCGGCCTAATTCTGCTCTGCATACATTATTTGGTGTTTTATGTGGTACACTGAGGATATTTTTTCCGAATTTTACATGCAGTTTCAAATGGGTGTTTTTCCCATTTTGTGAATTCTTGGTTGGTGAGCGGACCCCAGACCTCACAACCATAAAGGGCAATGGGTTCTCTAACTGATAAAATTATTTTTTGCCAGTTCCTAATGGTATGTCAAATTTGATCCTCCTTTTGATGGCATAGAAGGCTCTCTCTCTCTCGCTCCGTCATTCATTCTTTCTCTACCCCCTCTTTGTCACTGTCTCCCCCTCTTTTACCCCTTTCTGCCTCCACCCTCTAACGTTGGGCCCCGTTCTCTCTCTAATTCATTAGCCCTTCTCTGTGTGTGTAGTATAGTATTAGGTCAGCCTTAAATTATATTGTTTATGAAGCTACTGAGGCGTTTTGATAGTCTTAGGATATGAGGATACACAGTGCATCCCCATAATACATCCTCTGTAAGGAAACTCATCATATCTGGTTCTGTTTACTAAACCCCTCTTCACTCTTCCTCTCTCTATCCCCCTCATCATTTTATATCCTCTCTCTCTCTCAACTCAACTCAACTCAAAGGGCTTTATTGACTTGGGAAACATGTTAACATCGCCAAAGCAAGTGAAATATGAAAGATAATTAACAAAAGTGAAATAAAGACTAAAAAATGTACAGTAAACATTACACTCACAAAAGTTCCAAAGGAATAGAGACATTTCAAATGTATATCTCTCTCTCTCTCCTGTTCCCAGAAAGCCTCATTAAACTTAGCACTCTGACAATGAAAGGGTCAAGGGTATGTGGCAAGAGTAAGAATGCCTGAGGTGTGTAGTGTCTATGTGTGTGGGTTGGTGTGTGAGGTTGCAAAGGGGTGCAGAGGTAGTTAGGGTGGGGGGATTATTGTTCCCCTGGGGTGGAACTGCCCTGAACCACAGTGCTATTACTCACTACAGCCACCTGAGACAAATAACAGATCTACAGTTATATACCACACACACACACCCTCTTGTGTGATATGGTGATTGCTTGCTAATCAGGGCTGTGTGGTTGGCCGTGTGTGTCTAACAGGTCCCACACTCTGGTTACTGCCTCTGAAATACAGGAAGAGGGATGGAGAGAAATAGAGAAGAGAGAATAATCAAGAGGAATATAGAAAAGTGTGGAGAAAGGGTCAGGAGGGTCAAGAGAGAGAGCGAGAACAAGAAAGAAAGGGGGAGCGATGGAGAAGGGCACACAGCACTGGAGAGATTACCATGGTGACCACACAAACACAAGCTGTTGTTACGCTTTGATAATGGATCAGTTCTGTTGAGTATCAATACGACAGCAGGTCTTTCACACACTATATAATACAGTGTAGTACTCTCTAATACAGTGTAGTACTCTCTAATACAGTGTAGTACTCTCTAATACAGTGTAGTACTCTCTAATATAGTGTAGTACTCTCTAATACAGTGTAGTACTCTCTAATACAGTGTAGTGCTCTCTAATATAGTGTAGTACTCTCTAATATAGTGTAGTACTCTCTAATATAGTGTAGTACTCTCTAATACAGTGTAGTACTCTCTAATACAGTGTAGTGCTCTCTAATACAGTGTAGTACTCTCTAATACAGTGTAGTACTCTCTAATACAGTGTAGTACTCTCTAATACAGTGTAGTACTCTCTAATACAGTGTAGTACTCTCTAATACAGTGTAGTACTCTCTAATATAGTGTAGTACTCTCTAATACAGTGTAGTACTCTCTAATACAGTGTAGTGCTCTCTAATATAGTGTAGTACTCTCTAATACAGTGTAGTACTCTCTAATACAGTGTAGTACTCTCTAATACAGTGTAGTACTCTCTAATACAGTGTAGTGCTCTCTAATACAGTGTAGTGCTCTCTAATACAGTGTAGTACTCTCTAATACAGTGTAGTGCTCTCTAATACAGTGTAGTACTCTCTAATACAGTGTAGTACTCTCTAATACAGTGTAGTACTCTCTAATACAGTGTAGTACTCTCTAATACAGTGTAGTACTCTCTAATACAGTGTAGTACTCTCTAATACAGTGTAGTGCTCTCTAATACAGTGTAGTGCTCTCTAATACAGTGTAGTACTCTCTAATACAGTGTAGTGCTCTCTAATACAGTGTAGTACTCTCTAATACAGTGTAGTACTCTCTAATACAGTGTAGTACTCTCTAATACAGTGTAGTACTCTCTAATACAGTGTAGTACTCTCTAATACAGTGTAGTGCTCTCTAATACAGTGTAGTACTCTCTAATACAGTGTAGTACTCTCTAATACAGTGTAGTACTCTCTAATACAGTGTAGTTAGTTACAGTATAGGCTACATCCTGTGATGCTGTGTGTGTTTATCCTCATCATTTCATACAACAGAATGTTAGTGTGACAGATGTAATCATAAGCCAGTTGTATAATGTGGTTCAGGGTTTAGATTGGCTTAGACCAGTGTTTGGTGTAGCTAATCACCATCTCTGTACTGTAGTCATGTTGTGTTTCTGCTGGCCAAGAAAAGCACACTGTCCTCTGAGACCAGTAGCTCTGTGTTAGATCAGACATACCCATACACACATTGCCCCCCCCCCCCCCCCCCTCTCGCTCTCTCTCTCCCACCCTTCTTTCTCTCTCCCACCCTCCCCTCTTCCCCTCTAGTGTTGAACTCATAAACCTGTGGCAAACGCAGCGGGAGGCAGTGACAATTCACTCAGGCCAGTCTTATCGGTGTTTGCAGACAACAAATAATGCCACTAAACTTACTGCCGCGCCAGTTCCAGTTATGCTTTTGACCCGAAAATCATCGCCACCCCTCTGCTCCTCAACCGCTCCCCAACCACTCTCTCTCTCTCTGATGTGGTATCGCGCGCGCTGCGCTTTGGGTCCACTTGTATTATCGCCCCTCCAGATTTGGAACGCAACGCGGTCAATTGCTTCCCTCAGGAACGCTCGCGCGCTGTACCATGTCACTTCTATTCCCGATTAAACCGGTTATAAAAACGGGTTGGGACCGATGCATGCCAATAACAAACACATCAGAACTAAAACATCTACAAAGACGGACATTTCAGAAGTTGATAACAATAAACTATGTGGGTGTGTCTGTTTCGTCTGTCGACTATTCTCATAAGATATTTGCATGATTGAGACAGTTCTGTGGAAGGATTCAGCCCCCCTAGTTCCAATAGACCTACGTTTCATAGTCGATGTTGTAAAACAGTAATCTTGAATTGTTTTTATTTAATTTATTGGCTCTAAAACAATAAGGGTGTTGCGTGCGCGCCACGGGGTGCTACTGTCAGCGCTGCCAACTCTGAGCTCCATGAGCAGTTGTCAACAATGAGTTGATGATTATTAGTGATCAGAAAAAGTCTGTACAATAGAACATTCTTATATAGGGTTGTTGTACAACTCAGAAAGCGGCTCTCAATTACTCAATTATAGATTAGTCAGAGGGGTGCCCGCGTGTGTGATATGGAAGGGAGAGAGAGACAGAGAGAGACTGAGAGAGAGAGAGTTGTGTAATCTGTCCATTTTGTATCGCTCTTTTCTCCCCTTCAGGCCCCCCGGCTGCCAGACGTCACACCAGTTTAAAACAAGGACAAAAAAAGTTGTCGGGTGAACGAGAGAAAAAAAACTCTGAAACCCTTCCCCGATCCGAATCCAGGGAGGAGTGAGTGAGTGTGACAGAACGAGGGGGACCGAGAGAGAGAGAGCACGCGAAGGAACCTTCTCTCACAGCCACACAGAAGACAGTGGGTGTTCTGACTATCACCGAAAGGAACTGATAATAACTCACCCCGGGAGTCAACGAAAACACATATACGGTGGTCAGAAAGTCGTTACCGGAGGGGAAATACTTCAGGGCGAGGCCACGGAGAGAATGCGTCTCAGGTTTCTGTACAGGTAAATTGGGGGGACTCTATTGACCGATAACCTGCTCCACGCTTTCATGTGTGCGAAATGTTTCTAACCAAATTTTATTTCAGTGGGGATGTAGCCTACAGTAAGTGTAGTAGTGTACAGTAAGTATATGTTATCAATACGCATTTAAAACTGTTGAAAGGTCAACTGTTGTGAATAAAGATCCTGTGTGTGCTATATAGGTGAAGCGTACACGCGCATGTGTTGCGTTGCATCGGCACCATATGTAGAAGGAATTTTCCCTCGGGCTGGGGTTGAGGTTAAAACTCACTGTGTCTGGGCAGATTTTGTAACAGTTCCCACTCTCCCTCCCTGTCCACCTTCTCTCGCTCTCCGTTTTTATTCTACAATGTGCCACTGTAAAGAGAAACGTGGACGCGGGTAGGGGGTCGTTAGTTCAGGCTGAGCGGATCTGTTGTGTCAGGCTGTGCGGGACCTTTGTCTGTGGTTTTGGGATAATTGTTTAGTCTAGTGTGGGCCTGGGGACTGTGGGGAGGGTTTCAGTCGGAGGGGAGACGGCGGCGGAGAAACGTTGGAGAAACTGCACCAGTCACAGCGGATTTGTGGCCTGCGGATTTGTGATTGCGGTGATGTTATGGGATTGTGGTGTGTCTTCACAGTTCCCACAATAATTGTGTTGGTGCATCTCAAATCATCTACTTTAGCCCAGTGCTCATGCGTCTGTGTCCTGAGTTTGTAGCTATATAAAAGCACTTTAAAGGAACCTATAATCATGTGGCCAATATAAACCAAAGCCGGAGGCCCCTCTCTCCAAGTCTCAAACTATTAAAACAAATGTACATGATGATTTGGGATTGCGAGTGATTGCGTTTGGATGTGGGCTTGTGTGTTTAAAAGCCACAGGGTGTGGACAGGTGGGAGGAAAAACACGGCTGATGTTTGGACGCATTAGTTTGTTTGCACCTTCTCGGCGCGGTCAGATTGATTGAGATGTATGCCGCTGAACCGCTGCTGAACCGCCAGGTCAAAGAAACAGTTATTCCTGAATTCACACGCGGCGCCGGGAAAAAAACGACGCATGGTGTGCACCTCTAACATAGCAAGGTCTGGAACATTCGACAGTGTCAACTGAACTGCTGAGAGTTAGTTTTACAGTATGTCCTATAATGAAAGAAAACACATTATGCATGGTGCTTTTACTCATGATAGAACGTTTATTAAACAGCTACTAGACAGGCTCTGGACTGTTAGGGAAAGAGAAGTATGTGTTGACTATTAAATTATATCATTTATGAAGCTACTGAGGCATTTTGATAGTCTTAGGATATGAGGATACACAGTGCATCCCCATAATACATCCTCTGTAAGGAAACTCATCATATCTGGTTCTGTTTACTAAACCCCGCTTCACTCTTCCTCTCTCTATCCCCCTCATCGTTTTATATCCTCTCTCTCTCTTCCTTACCCCTCTCTCAGGATTTATGCCCTGTGTTGTTTTGTGGCAGTCACATCCTCTCTGACCAAGGCTGAGAAGAAAAAGGTGAGCAGTGGTTTTACCATAGTGATGGTGATTTGAGGCGATTAGTGTCTGTAATCGTAGTTTAGGCTTCTGGTGGATCAGCCCATGAAAGCCTGCAGTGAGTGGTGCACCATCTCACTGTGTGACCAGTGGTCAGTTCTGGCGCCGGGTCAGTGGTCGTGAGTCAGTAATGGTCTCGGCTCTGTGTCAGCTGTGTTTTTGTGATGTCACTCATTACCGAAGTCCCTTGGTGGCGGAGTGGTCCCCTGACACAGATACAGAGACAGATACAGAGACAGAGACACAGAGACAGAGACACAGAGACACAGAGACACAGAGACACAGAGACACAGAGACAGAGACAGAGACAGGTGTGGCTGTTATTTGACCTATTGTAGCCCTGGACATGCTCAGAAATAGAACACACACACACACACACACACACACACACACACACACACACACACACACACACACACACACACACACAGCTCTGAGTTATGAAATGAGAAACAGATCCACAGAGGAACACATCAAAGCCTTGCCTGTTACACATGCACACACAGCGCACTGGGTTCAGCATGCCAGGCCAGAGCTGGCTTTGCCACAGCACTTCCACAAGGCCATCCATCCATATTCCACAAGGTTGATGATTTTATTCCTCAGTTCATAAAACTGCTTTAAAGCTACTGCCAGCATAAGTGAACTTAGCTTAGACGTCTTCTATTTCCTAGCCCGCTGAACAACATCTAGGGATTCTGGCAGTGAAACTTTGACACCAATTGAAGGCAGATTTGCTCAGGCAGGGGCCAACAGAACCAGAGAGGCCTGTCTAGGAAACACTTGTTACATGTTTACTACATGTTTATCCAACCAGCACTTACAGTCTCACGTCAGAATTAGACCTTCATCCATGTTTCTCAAACGTCAAACTTCAAAGATGTTCCAAACATCAAATTTCAAAGTGTTTAAGGGTAAGTTTAGGCATTTATTTGCATATTTTTTAATGTTTAGTTAACCCATCCTCCACCCCTCTTAGGAAGACAAGTATTTTATATATATATTTTTTTACAGCTTTTCTGCTACATATACATATATTTTACATATACATTTTACATACACAATGTGTATTGTGAAAGATCATACACATTTTTACATACATGGTACTTTTATATAAAGCAATCATATAACAATAATACATTACCAAACAAAAAGCTCTTTAATCCCACCCCTCCGCCACTCTCAGCCCATCCCACCTATCACCATAGACCTCAGCTCTTTAATCCCACCCCTCAGCCACACTCAGCCCATCCCACCTATCACCATAGACTTCAGCTCTTTAATCCCACCCCTCAGCCATTCTCAGCCCATCCCACCTATCACCATAGATCTCAGCTCTTTAATCCCACCCCTCAGCCACTCTCAGCCCATCCCACCTATCACCATAGACCTCAGCTCTTTAATACCACCCCTCAGCCACTCTCAGCCCATCCCACCTATCACCATAGACCTCAGCTCTTTAATCCCACCCCTCAGCCATTCTCAGCCCATCCCACCTATCACCATAGACCTCAGCTCTTTAATCCCACCCCTCAGCCACTCTCAGCCCATCCCACCTATCACCATAGACCTCAGCTCTTTAATCCCACCCCTCAGCCACACTCAGCCCATCCCACCTATCACCATAGACTTCAGCTCTTTAATCCCACCCCTCAGCCACACTCAGCCCATCCCACCTATCACCATAGACCTCAGCTCTTTAATCCCACCCCTTAGCCACTCTCAGCCCATCCCACCTATCACCATAGACCTCAGCTCTTTAATCCCACCCCTCAGCCACTCTCAGCCCATCCCACCTATCACCATAGACCTCAGCTCTTCAATACCACCCCTCAGCCACTCTCAGCCCATCCCACCTATCACCATAGACCTCAGCTCTTTAATCCCACCCCTCAGCCACTCTCAGCCCATCCCACCTATCACCATAGACCTCAGCTCTTTAATCCCACCCCTCAGCCACTCTCAGCCCATTCCACCTATCACCATAGACCTCAAGCTCTTTAATACCACCCCTCAGCCACTCTCAGCCCATCCCACCTATCACTATAGACCTCAGCTCTTTAATCCCACCCCTCAGCCACTCTCAGCCCATTCCACCTATCACCCTCATTTGATTTCCATGTGCCATATATTTTTCAATTGAGCTGTGATGTTTTACATACATTTAGAATCTTTCTAATTCTATAGTATCCACAGATTGTGAGCTAAAGATGAAAGCCTTTCCTACGAGTATTATTATGTTATTTATTTATTCAAAATCGCCCAAAACTGCTATTTGTAAGGTTAATTTTAAATGAATGTTGTGATTTTCTTCACCATTCCTGAACCTGTGACCAGAAACAAGCTACATAGGGGCAATACCAGAATACATTATGTAGTGATTCTGTCTCATCGCAGCAAAATCTACAGAGCTGAGATTCTTGTATGCCCCATATACAGTGGGGCAAAAAAAGTATTTAGTCAGCCACCAATTGTGCAAAATCTCCCACTTAAAAAAAATGAGAGAGGCCTGTAATTTTCATCATAGGTACACTTCAACTATGACAGACAAAATGAGAAAAAAAAATCCAGAAAATCACATTATAGGATTTTAATTAATTTATTTGCAAATTATGGTGGAAAATAAGTATTTGGTCAGTAACAAAAGTTTATCTCAATACTTTGTTATATACCCTTTGTTGGCAATGACAGAGGTCAAACGTTTTCTGTAAGTCTTCACAAGGTTTTCACACACTGTTGCTGGTGTCAACATTTTGGGCCTCAAATGAAACAGGTATATTTTCTATTTATGCCAATTCCTTTCAGCCAATTTGTATCTTTAATTTATGGAAAGCAAACAAGTTTGTTACCTTCTCCCCTTTCCACTTGCCTCCTCCATATTTGTGGTAATGCTGCAATCAGTTGGTTGTAAGTCTGGATTGAGCAGACATTCTCATATATTTTCAATAGCAGCTATTGAAAATATATGGGAATGCCTGCGTATAACTCCACCGTTTTTATTCATAATATCATTTATAAATATAATTCCATTTTTTTTAAATCCATAAAGAATGTGTTTTTATTAATCAGTATATTTGAGTTTAACCATAACATTTGTTGTAATATTTTTTCTACCTTTTCTGGAGGAAAAACTGAAATTGTTTAACCTTTCTAACCCTCGACAACATTCCGCTGAAAAGCCAGCGTGCAAAGGTTTTTTTTTTTTTTTTGAAATATGTAACTTTCACACATTAACAAGTCCAATACAGCAAATGAGAGATAAATATCTTGTTAATCTACCCATTATGTCCGATTTCAAAAATGCTTTACAGCGAAAGCACAACATATGATTATGTTAGGTCATAGCCAAGTCAAAAAAACACACAGCCATTTTTCCAGCCAAAGATAGGAGTCACAAAAAAACACAAATAGAGATAAAATTAATTAATCACTAACCTTTGATGATCTTCACCAGATGACACTCATAGGACATCATGTTACACAATACATGTATGTTTTGTTTGATAATGTGCATATTTATATCCAAAAATCTCAGTTTACATTGGCGCGTTACATGCAGTAATGTTTTGATTCCAAAACAACCGTTGATTTAGCAGAAATACTCATAATAAACATTGATAAAATATACAACTGTTATTCACAGAATTAAAGATAGACTTCCCCTTAATGCAACCGCTGTGTCAGATATAAAAAAAACTTTATGGAAAAAGCATAATCTGAGAACGGCGCTCAGAACCCAAAACAGCCAGAGGAATATCCGCCATTTTGGAGTCAACAGAAGCTGGAAATAACACCATAAATATTCACTTACCTTTGATGATCTTTATCAGAAGGCACTCCCAGGAATCCCAGTTCGACAATAAATGACTGATTTGTTCCATAAAGTCCATAATTTATGTCCAAAATAGCCACTTGTTGTTAGCGTGTTGAGCCCAGTAATCCATCTTCATGAGGCGCAGGCACTTCGTCCAGACAAAAACTCGAAAAGTTCCGTTACAGTCCTAGTAGTAGAATCCTCATTCAAGTTTCTAAAGACGGTTGACATCTAGTGGAAGCCGTAGGAAGTGCAACTTTATCCATATCTCAATGTATATTCGGTAGGCCAAGCTTTGAAAAACTACAAACCTCAGATGTCCCACTTCCTGGTTGGATTTTTCTCAGGTTTTCGCCTGCCAAATGAGTTCTGTTATACTCACAGACATCATTCAAACAGTTTTAGAAACTTCAGAGTGTTTCCTATCCAATATTAATAATAATATGCATATATTAGCATCTGGGACAGAGTAAGAGGCAGTTCACTCTGGGCACGCTATTCATCCAAAAGTGAAAATGCTGCCCCCTATTAAGAAAGGGCGATACTTTAAACAAAATGTCATTTTCAATTACAGAAATGTACAACTTCTTGGAAATTAAAGTTGTAATCTGTATAAAGGCAAAAGGACAATTTTTGAATAAAGGATGAACCTTTCTTAATAATCTGCTGTATAACTACTTTATGTTTTAATATAACTTATGTATGAGTAAAGCTTTTAGTAAGAGGTTTAAAGCTTTAATATTGACTAATTTAGCCCCCCAAACTCATATTCATTATATAAATAGGCACGTTTAATTTTGTCTTGCTTAGTATTCCAAATAAAATGTAATATTTTTTTGCTCATATGATTTAAAAAAACTACTCGTCTGGAGTAGGCAGCGCCATTAGTAAGAAAGTAAACTGTGATAGGACCAAAGAGTTAATCAATGTGATTTTTCCATAAATAGACAAGTGTTTGCCTCTCCATGGTGGCGGACTTGAGGAAAAACTTGCAACCTTCAACATGCAACCTTTTGCATCAGCGTACATTGACACTTGTTTTTATCCCCTGGATTTCTAACTCCTTGATGTTCTTGTTGGATCTCATTTTAATAGCTAGCATTTCAATGGACATAATAAATAGATATGGAGACAACGGACAGCCTTGTTTTACTCCTCTTAAAAGCTCAATACTCTCTGAGAAGTAACCATTATTTACTATTTTACATCTGGGGTTGCTGTACATAACTTTTAACCCATTGTATAAGAGATTCACAGAATATAAAGTAATCCAGGCATTTATATATACATTCTAGTTGTTCTTTATCAAACACTGTTGAAAAATCTGCTATGAAGACCAGGCCTGATATCTTTGATGTTACATAATGTTCAATTGTTTCAAGTAATTGTCGTATATTATCTCCAATATATCGTCCAAACCTGTCTGATCAGGATGAACAATATCTGGTAAAACCTTTTTATTCTATGTGCTATGCATTTCGCCAGGATTTTTGGTGCCTCCAGTTTTATAAATGGACTGGATCTTTATACTTACCACCAGGGTCCTGTTTTAGTAGTAATGAAATCAGACCTTCTTGTTGAGTACCTGAACGTCTACAAATTTAAAATATGCTAATAATGGAGTAATTAAAACATGCTAATAATGGATCTTTGAGGACATCAAAAAGGTCTGATATACCTCTACTGGTATACCATCAAGCCATGGTGTTTTTCCAAGCTGAAAACATTTAATTGCCTCAAAAGATTCCTCTTAAGTAAGTTGGCCTTCACACAGGTCTTTCTGTAAATGTGTTAATTTTACATTATTAATAATATTATTAGGAAATAAATATTTACAGTTAACATCATTCAGTGGAAATGGAGGAGACTGAAAAGAAAACATTATATTTTGCTTTCAAAATATAATTTGGTGAATCATGGATCTTTTTCGTAACATTTCTATGATAAAGATTCAAGAAAACACTTGTGTATTTTTCACAATTTTCCATCCAATTCGCTTTATTCTTGTAAAACATTACACTTGATCGTTCTTGAATAAGTACCTCCAATTCTTTTTGTTTTTCCTCTAACCAATTTTGTCCTTCTTTAGGCATTAACTCTGCATTTTTAAGGTTAGGGTTAAGTTTAGGAATTAACTCAGAAATCTTAAGGTTAGGCATGAACTCTGAATGGTTAAGGTAAGGGTTAAGGTTTGGGATAGGCTTTAAACAAAAACTTCAAAAACAACTTTCTATCACTGGATTTCAACATGCAACCTTTTGCATCAGAGGCAGACGCCCATCCACCATCCCCGTCCACAACACCCTTGAATGTAACAGCGCTCACTGTTGTCCCTAGTGGCTGGTTCCCACATCATCTCCCAACATCCTCAGACATGGATGGATGTCTAGTACTGACTTGTATCACGGGTGACCTGGCTGGTTTATCATATTGCTGATCTGTTCTTGTGTGTGTGTGTGTGTGTGTGTTCGTGTTCGTGTTCCAGGCGACGGGCAGAAGATCCCGGCAGGTGGACAATAGTCCGGAGGGGTTGTGGTCTGCCTGGGAGGAGTGGTCAGGATGTTCTCAGAGCTGTGGAGTGGGCGTGTCACAGAGAACCAGAAAGTGTGAAGCCCCTCCCCGTTCTCTAACTCCTCCCCTCTCCCACTCTCTTCCAAACTGGGGGGGTTCATCGTTCCTCCCAGGGAGGGCCGGGGGTCCCAACCATGGCTCTGTCATCTCCGCCATCCGCCCCTTCTACTCCCCTCATTACTCTAGGAACCAGCCATCCCAGTACGGGGGAGGAGGTGGGGGAGGGACAGAGAGACAGCCAGACCCCTTCTATCCCCCCTCACTCCCATCATCCAATCAGAACCCAGGACTGTCTCTCTATCGGGACACTCCTATAGGAGGAGGGGCAGGAGCTGTGCCAGCGCAGTCCTCCAATCCCACGTCTCCCCTCTATCGCCCGGAATTCTCATCACCCAATCAGGGACCAGGTTCTGTTTACCGTTCCCCCTCATTTCCTGCCCCCCCATCCAGCTACAGCCAACCAGCACATGCCGCCCGCCAGCCAGCCAATCCTGGAACAGGGAGGGTGGGAGGAAGTGGGAGCAGAAGGTCAGTGTTGCCCAATAGGGGGGCTCTGCCTGCTAGTAGGTGAGTATGATTGGATGATAGTGTTGGCAAGGAAACTGTTTACTGTAGATGTTGTGTAAATGTTGTTTTAGACGTCATGTAAATGTTAAGACGTTGTTGTTAAGGCGTTAGTAGTATGAGTTGAGTCATTCGGTTGATGTGAGTCATGGGAGTGTGAGTTGCTGTGCCATTAGATCACTAGTTCTGCTCAATATCATGACCTCCATACAGATAGACTCCTTAGGGCTCTCACTCTCCTGTGCTCCTCCAACTCTCACTGTAGGCTGTAAGCTGTTGGCTCCAGTTGTGGAGAATGTCAATCATTTTAAGAGCAGATAAGAGTTCTGTCATCATGTGTAATATTTCCCTGTCTAACCCCCCCCCCCCCCTCTCCCTCTCTCTCCCTCTCTCTCTCTCTCTCTCTCTCTCTCTCTCTCTCTCTCTCTCAGGTCCTCTTCTATCCGTCCGGGTCAGTTTGGTTACGGCAGGGTTCCCTTCTCTCTGCCATTACACCGGCAAAACCGGCAGGCCCGCCACACTGAGCACGGCAATGCTACCATAACAACCCTGGTACTAGAGACCGAGGGGCAGGAGGGAACTATTGTTAACATTGACCAAATGGACAGACCCGGAGAAGGAGAAGAGAAGAGGAGGGGAGAGAAGGAGAGGGAGGGAGGCAAGAACCACGAAGGGAATAGGGGAGAGAGGGAGCATGAGAGGAGAGAGGAGGAGAGGAAGACAGAGGGGGAGAGTACGGAGTCACCTGTTGCTAAGGCATTGCTAACAACAACCATAGCTAAACCAGAAAGGAATGGACAGAGGGACATTGACACTCACAGACAGACGGACAGACCGAGACAAGCTGCTGCAGAGCGAGGGAGGGAGAGAGGGAGAGAAAGAGAGAGAGTGCCCTCGACCCTCCCTCACTCACACAGGCCATCTCCCTTCCAGCCCAACCACGACAGAATCATTGATAGACGCGCCCCTCCTCCCCTCCCCCCTCTGCCTCACTCCTACCCCCCCCCTCTCTCTCACCCCTACTCACCCCCTCTCCACCGCTCCTCCCCCGAGCACAGAGAGAGAGATGGGTTCAACCCTCAGCTCCAATCCCCTCACCCTAGACCCCCCCAACCCAACATCTACCCCCTACAACAACAGCAGCACCCCCACCCCCTGGCCGAGGGGGAGACAGGGGGACAGAGATTACCCCCCCAGAACTACAGGTGTTCGGGAGCAGAGAATGAGTATCGTCGGTGCTTCTCCCAGGTAAGAGCAGATGCCTTGGGTCTTGAAATGCCTCAGTGGTTGGAGTGAAGAGTTAGTATACCAGTAGTTAACTAGGAGGTGGTTCCTGTATGAGTGTAGAGTTAGTAACACCAGTATTAACTAGGAGCTGGTTCTCCCAGGTAAGAGCAGATGCCTTGGGTCTTGAAATGCCTCAGTGGTTGGAGTGTAGAGTTAGTATACCAGTATTAACTAGGAGGTGCTTCTCCCAGGTAAGAGCAGATGCCTTGGGTCTTGAAATGCCTCAGTGGTTGGAGTGAAGAGTTAGTATACCAGTATTAACTAGGAGGTGGTTCCTGTATGAGTGTAGAGTTAGTAACACCAGTAGTTAACTAGGAGCTGGTTCTCCCAGGTAAGAGCAGATGCCTTGGGTCTTGAAATGCCTCAGTGGTTGGAGTGAAGAGTTAGTATACCAGTAGTTAACTAGGAGGTGCTTCTCCCAGGTAAGAGCAGATGCCTTGGGTCTTGAAATGCCTCAGTGGTTGGAGTGAAGAGTTAGTAACACCAGTATTAACTAGGAGCTGGTTCTCCCAGGTAAGAGCAGATGCCTTGGGTCTTGAAATGCCTCAGTGGTTGGAGTGAAGAGTTAGTATACCAGTAGTTAACTAGGAGGTGGTTCCTGTATGAGTGTAGAGTTAGTAACACCAGTATTAACTAGGAGGTGGTTCCTGTATGAGTGTAGAGTTAGTAACACCAGTATTAACTAGGAGCTAGTTCCTGTATGAGTGTAGAGTTAGTAACACCAGTATTAACTAGGAGCTGGTTCTCCCAGGTAAGAGCAGATGCCTTGGGTTTTGAAATGCCTCAGTGGTTGGAGTGAAGAGTTAGTATACCAGTAGTTAACTAGGAGGTGGTTCCTGTATGAGTGTAGAGTTAGTAACACCAGTATTAACTAGGAGGTGCTTCTCCCAGGTAAGAGCAGATGCCTTGGGTCTTGAAATGCCTCAGTGGTTGGAGTGAAGAGTTAGTATACCAGTAGTTAACTAGGAGGTGGTTCCTGTATGAGTGTAGAGTTAGTAACACCAGTATTAACTAGGAGCTGGTTCTCCCAGGTAAGAGCAGATGCCTTGGGTCTTGAAATGCCTCAGTGGTTGGAGTGTAGAGTTAGTATACCAGTATTAACTAGGAGGTGCTTCTCCCAGGTAAGAGCAGATGCCTTGGGTCTTGAAATGCCTCAGTGGTTGGAGTGAAGAGTTAGTATACCAGTATTAACTAGGAGGTGGTTCCTGTATGAGTGTAGAGTTAGTAACACCAGTAGTTAACTAGGAGCTGGTTCTCCCAGGTAAGAGCAGATGCCTTGGGTCTTGAAATGCCTCAGTGGTTGGAGTGAAGAGTTAGTATACCAGTAGTTAACTAGGAGGTGCTTCTCCCAGGTAAGAGCAGATGCCTTGGGTCTTGAAATGCCTCAGTGGTTGGAGTGAAGAGTTAGTAACACCAGTATTAACTAGGAGCTGGTTCTCCCAGGTAAGAGCAGATGCCTTGGGTCTTGAAATGCCTCAGTGGTTGGAGTGAAGAGTTAGTATACCAGTAGTTAACTAGGAGGTGGTTCCTGTATGAGTGTAGAGTTAGTAACACCAGTATTAACTAGGAGGTGGTTCCTGTATGAGTGTAGAGTTAGTAACACCAGTATTAACTAGGAGCTAGTTCCTGTATGAGTGTAGAGTTAGTAACACCAGTAGTTAACTAGGAGCTGGTTCTCCCAGGTAAGAGCAGATGCCTTGGGTCTTGAAATGCCTCAGTGGTTGGAGTGAAGAGTTAGTATACCAGTAGTTAACTAGGAGGTGGTTCCTGTATGAGTGTAGAGTTAGTAACACCAGTATTAACTAGGAGGTGGTTCCTGTATGAGTGTAGAGTTAGTAACACCAGTAGTTAACTAGGAGCTGGTTCTCCCAGGTAAGAGCAGATGCCTTGGGTCATGAAATGCCTCAGTGGTTGGAGTGAAGAGTTAGTATACCAGTAGTTAACTAGGAGGTGGTTCCTGTATGAGTGTAGAGTTAGTAACACCAGTATTAACTAGGAGGTGGTTCCTGTATGAGTGTAGAGTTAGTAACACCAGTATTAACTAGGAGGTGGTTCTCCCAGGTAAGAGCAGATGCCTTGGGTCTTGAAATGCCTCAGTGGTTGGAGTGAAGAGTTAGTATACCAGTAGTTAACTAGGAGGTGGTTCCTGTATGAGTGTAGAGTTAGTAACACCAGTATTAACTAGGAGCTGGTTCTCCCAGGTAAGAGCAGATGCCTTGGGTCTTGAAATGCCTCAGTGGTTGGAGTGAAGAGTTAGTATACCAGTAGTTAACTAGGAGGTGGTTCCTGTATGAGTGTAGAGTTAGTAACACCAGTATTAACTAGGAGCTGGTTCTCCCAGGTAAGAGCAGATGCCTTGGGTCTTGAAATGCCTCAGTGGTTGGAGTGAAGAGTTAGTATACCAGTAGTTAACTAGGAGGTGGTTCCTGTATGAGTGTAGAGTTAGTAACACCAGTATTAACTAGGAGCTGGTTCTCCCAGGTAAGAGCAGATGCCTTGGGTCTTGAAATGCCTCAGTGGTTGGAGTGAAGAGTTAGTATACCAGTAGTTAACTAGGAGGTGGTTCCTGTATGAGTGTGGAGTTAGTAACACCAGTATTAACTAGGAGGTGGTTCCTGTATGAGTGTAGAGTTAGTAACACCAGTATTAACTAGGAGGTGGTTCTCCCAGGTAAGAGCAGATGCCTTGGGTCTTGAAATGCCTCAGTGGTTGGAGTGAAGAGTTAGTATACCAGTAGTTAACTAGGAGGTGGTTCCTGTATGAGTGTGGAGTTAGTAACACCAGTATTAACTAGGAGGTGGTTCCTGTATGAGTGTAGAGTTAGTAACACCAGTATTAACTAGGAGGTGGTTCCTGTATGAGTGTGGAGTTAGTAACACCAGTATTAACTAGGAGGTGGTTCCTGTATGAGTGTAGAGTTAGTAACACCAGTATTAACTAGGAGGTGGTTCTCCCAGGTAAGAGCAGATGCCTTGGGTCTTGAAATGCCTCAGTGGTTGGAGTGAAGAGTTAGTATACCAGTAGTTAACTAGGAGGTGGTTCCTGTATGAGTGTGGAGTTAGTAACACCAGTAGTTAACTAGGAGGTGGTTCCTGTATGAGTGTGGAGTTAGTAACACCAGTATTAACTAGGAGATGGTTCCTGTATGAGTGTGGAGTTAGTAACACCAGTATTAACTAGGAGGAGGTTCCTGTATGAGTGTGGAGTTAGTAACACCAGTAGTTAACTAGGAGGTGGTTCCTGTATGAGTGTGGAGTTAGTAACACCAGTAGTTAACTAGGAGCTGGTTCCTGTATGAGTGTAGAGTTAGTAACACTAGTATTAACTAGGAGGTGGTTCCTGTATGAGTGTAGAGTTAGTAACACCAGTATTAACTAGGAGGTGGTTCCTGTATGAGTGTAGAGTTAGTAACACCAGTATTAACTAGGAGCTGGTTCTTGTATGAGTGTAGAGTTAGTAACACCAGTAGTTAACTAGGAGCTGGTTCCTGTATGAGTGTAGAGTTAGTAACACCAGTATTAACTATGAGCTGGTTCCTGTATGAGTGTAGAGTTAGTAACACCAGTAGTTAACTAGGAGCTGGTTCCTGTATGAGTGTAGAGTTAGTAACACCAGTATTAACTAGGAGCTGGTTCCTGTATGAGTGTAGAGTTAGTAACACCAGTAGTTAACTAGGAGCTGGTTCCTGTATGAGTGTAGAGTTAGTAACACCAGTAGTTAACTAGGAGGTGGTTCCTGTATGAGTGTGGAGTTAGTAACACCAGTATTAACTAGGAGGTGGTTCCTGTATGAGTGTAGAGTTAGTAACACCAGTAGTTAACTAGGACCTGGTTCCTGTATGAGTGTAGAGTTAGTATACCAGTAGTTAACTAGGACGTGGTTCCTGTATGAGTGTAGAGTTAGTAACACCAGTATTAACTAGGAGCTGGTTCCTGTATGAGTGTAGAGTTAGTAACACCAGTAGTTAACTAAGAGGTGGTTCCTGTATGAGTGTAGAGTTAGTAACACCAGTATTAACTAGGAGCTGGTTCCTGTATGAGTGTAGAGTTAGTAACACCAGTAGTTAACTAGGAGGTGGTTCCTGTATGAGTGTAGAGTTAGTAACACCAGTATTAACTAGGAGGTGGTTCCTGTATGAGTGTAGAGTTAGTAACACCAGTATTAACTAGGAGGTGGTTCCTGTATGAGTGTAGAGTTAGTAACACCAGTAGTTAACTAGGAGGTGGTTCCTGTATGAGTGTAGAGTTAGTAACACCAGTAGTTAACTAGGAGCTGGTTCCTGTATGAGTGTAGAGTTAGTAACACCAGTAGTTAACTAGGAGGTGGTTCCTGTATGAGAGTAGAGTTAGTAACACCAGTATTAACTAGGAGCTAGTTCCTGTATGAGTGTAGAGTTAGTAACACCAGTAGTTAACTAGGAGCTGGTTCCTGTATGAGTGTAGAGTTAGTAACACCAGTATTAACTAGGAGCTAGTTCCTGTATGAGTGTAGAGTTAGTAACACCAGTAGTTAACTAGGAGCTGGTTCCTGTATGAGTGTAGAGTTAGTAACACCAGTATTAACTAGGAGCTAGTTCCTGTATGAGTGTAGAGTTAGTAACACCAGTAGTTAACTAGGAGCTGGTTCCTGTATGAGTGTAGAGTTAGTAACACCAGTATTAACTATGAGCTGGTTCCTGTATGAGTGTAGAGTTAGTAACACCAGTAGTTAACTAGGAGCTGGTTCCTGTATGAGAGTAGAGTTAGTAACACCAGTATTAACTAGGAGCTGGTTCTTGTATGAGTGTAGAGTTAGTATACCAGTAGTTAACTAGGAGGTGGTTCCTGTATGAGTGTAGAGTTAGTAACACCAGTAGTTAACTAGGAGCTGGTTCCTGTATGAGTGTAGAGTTAGTAACACCAGTAGTTAACTAGGAGGTGGTTCCTGTATGAGTGTAGAGTTAGTAACACCAGTATTAACTAGGAGGTGGTTCCTGTATGAGTGTAGAGTTAGTAACACCAGTAGTTAACTAGGAGGTGGTTCCTGTATGAGTGTAGAGTTAGTAACACCAGTAGTTAACTAGGAGGTGGTTCCTGTATGAGTGTAGAGTTAGTATACCAGTAGTTAACTAAGAGGTGGTTCCTGTATGAGTGTAGTTAGTAACACCAGTATTAACTAGGAGCTGGTTCCTGTATGAGTGTAGAGTTAGTAACACCAGTAGTTAACTAGGAGGTGGTTCCTGTATGAGTGTAGAGTTAGTAACACCAGTATTAACTAGGAGGTGGTTCCTGTATGAGTGTAGAGTTAGTAACACCAGTATTAACTAGGAGCTGGTTCCTGTATGAGTGTAGAGTTAGTAACACCAGTAGTTAACTAGGAGGTGGTTCCTGTATGAGTGTAGAGTTAGTAACACCAGTATTAACTAGGAGCTGGTTCCTGTATGGCCATAGTGATACAGTATCTGTGGTAGTGATGGCTGGTTTACAGTAGTAAGGTGTGTATGGGCAGTCATATGGAAACTGTCTGGCTGCTTGTACTGTTATGATCGGAATATCCTTCACGCTTATACAAGCTGTGTGTGTGCGTGCATGCAATGCCAGATCTGACCTGTATCTGTAGTGTGTTGGTGTGTGTGGGGTGGGGGATATGACTGTGACCTGTATCTGTAGTGTGTTGGTGTGTGGGGGGTGGGGGATATGGCTGTGACCTGTATCTGTAGTGTGTGGTACAGTCCCATAGTACCAGATGGGTTAACAATCTTTGGATGGGATTTGACTCTAGAATGTCATAAAAGAGACCAGGAAGTGTTCCCTGGAGCCAACGGTTCATGTTGTTTCACTCAGTCCCAGTCAAATCCATGGAGTTCTATTTACCGGGAGCAGGTCCATCTGGCTCCTAGTGTGGACATACTTCCTGAGGAACCTTGGAATGTATGACATCACTGTCTGATCCAGCCACATCTCATTCTACAGTCAATATGACATAATCATGATGGATTTTTGTCCTGTGTGATTTTAACTATCAGAGAGGAGTTGTGTTTCTTGTGTTTGTGTGTGTGTGTGTGTGTGTGTGTGTGTGTGTGTATTGTATTATGAGGGGGAACCCCTGGTTAGTGTTTGGTTGGCCACACACACTCTCCTAGTGTTAAACATGTGTTCCAGTGGCATTAACAACAGTCCTGTGATGGTTCACTCACCAGGCTACATATTTGTGTGGGTGTACTATGTGAATGTGTGTCACAACATTCTATGTTTAAGCCTGATCATGTGTGTGTACATGTGTTTACTCTGTTGCATAGAAGCAATAGGGGAACTGAGAGAGGGATAGAGGAAGGAGGGAGAGGAGAAAAGTAGAGGAGGGGGGGAGTGACTCATTTAAGTAGTAGTGAAAGAAGGTATTGTGTATAGAAATCTGTATGCAGAGGGAGGGTGGAGGGGAGATGGGGAGAGAAGGGCATAGCAAACACCGGGAGAGGGAGAGAGACCTGAGAGAGCAAGAGAGGTCACAGAGAGGTAGAGATAGATATAGAGGTAGAGAGAGAGATGGAGCACTCACAGAGAGATAGATAGATCGATAGATAGAGAGCGATCACAGAGGTAGAGAAAGAGATAGAGATGCTGAAAGAAAGAGAGTGGGTAGAGAAATGCAATACACTCTTAAGATTTTTTTTTGTATGGAAATGGAAACCAAAAGGATTCTACCTGGAACCAAAAACGTTCTACCTTGAACCAAAAAGGTTCTACCTGGAACCAAAAAGGGTTCATCAAAATGGTTCTCCTATGGGACAGCCGAAGAATCCTTTTAGGTTCTAGATAGCCCTTTTTTTCTATGAGTGTAGGTCAGAGATAGGGGTCAAAAAGTTACTGGGGTTAATGGGGAATATAGCTAGAGGCAGAGCGAGAGAGAGATAGAGTGTAAGAGATACAGAGACATACAGAGGGATAGAGAGAGACAGAGACATACAAAGAGAGATAGAGAGAGGCGGAGAGATAGAGACAGAGATAGATGGAGAGAGAGAGACAGAGATAGATGAAGAGAGAGAGACAGAGATAGATGAAGAGAGAGAGACAGAGATAGATGGAGAGAGAGAGACAGAGATAGATGGAGAGAGAGAGAGACAGAGATAGATGGAGAGAGAGAGACAGAGATAGATGGAGAGAGAGAGAGAGAGATGGAGAGAGAGAGACAGAGATACATGGAGAGAGAGACAGAGATACATGGAGAGAGAGATAGAGAGAGAGACATAGATAGATGGAGAGAGAGACAGAGATAGATGGAGAGAGAGAGAGACAGAGATAGATGGAGAGAGACAGAGATAGATGGAGAGAGACAGAGATAGATGGAGAGAGAGACAGAGAGAGAGAGAGAGACAGCAGGAAGAGAAAGGGAAGTATGTGACAGAGGAAGAAGAGAAGGATTCATGGAAAGGTACACGAGCGGAAAGAGAGAGTGTGTGCATGTGTAAGAAGAGCAGAGGTTTTAGGATGAGAGAGAAAGAGAGGAGAGGAAAGTGTGGAATGTGGAGAGAAACCGACTGAAGGAGAAAAAAACGAGAGGAGTACACTTTGACCTGACTTCTGAGTGAAAGGAACTATTAAGAAAGACTACACCTCTTCTTTTCTCTCACTCACTCACTCCCCCTCTCCGTCTTTTCTCTCTTTCATTCTTCCCTTGCTCTCTTTCCCACATCTACTCTAGAGTCAATATTTACTCAGTGTCAAAGGAGCATGCCTCCACACAACAAGCACCTAGGCCTTATCTACTGTATCTAATATACACTATATATACAAAAGTATGTGGACACCCCTTCAAATGAGTGGATTCTGCTATGTCAGCCATACCCGTTATGTATAAAATCAAGCACACCACCATGCAATCTCCATAGACAAACATTGTAGACAAACTTTGGCAGTAGAGTGGCTCTTACTGAAGAGCTCAATGACTTTCAATGTGGCACCATCATAGGATGCCACCTATCCAACAAGTCAGTTCTTCAAATTTTTGCCCTGCTAGAGCTGCCCCGGTCAACTGTAAGTGCTGTTATTGTGAAGTGGAAATGTCTAGGAGCAACAACGGCTCAGCCGCGAAGTGGTAGGCCACACAAGCTCACAGAACGGTGCTGAAGCGCGTAGCACGTAAAAATCATATGTCCTCGGTTGCAACACTGACTACCTAGTTCCAAACTGCCTCTGGAAACAACGTCAGCACAAGAGCTGTTTGTCTGGAGCATAATGAAAGATCACCATGCACAATGCCAAGCGTCCGCTGGTGTGGTATAAAGCTTGCCGCCATTGGGCTCTGGAGCAGTGGAAATGCGTTCTCTCGAGTGAGGAATCACACTTCACCATCTGGCAGTCTGACGGACGAGTCTAGGAGAACGCTACCTACATGAATGCTTAGTGTCACCTTTGATGGAGGAGGAATAGTGTTGTTTTTCATGGTTCGGGCCCCTTAGTTCCAGTGAAGGGAAATCTTAACACTACAGCATTCAATGACATTCTATATTTTTAATTTTATTATTATATATATTTTTTTGTGTACTTTTTACCCCTTTTTCTTCCCAATTTTTGTGGTATCCAATTGGTAGTTACAGTCTTGTCCCATCGCTGCACGGACTTGGGAGAGGCGAAGTTCGAGAACCTTGCATCCACCGAAACACGACCCTGCCAAGCTGCACTGCTTCTTGACACACTGCTGGCTTAACCCGGAAGCCAGCCGCACCAATGTGTTGGAGGAAACACCGTACAACTGGCAAAACGAGTCAGCGTGCAGGCACCCGGCCCGCCACAAGGAGTTGCTAGAGCGCGATGGGACAAGGACATCCCAGCCGGCCAAATGATGGGCCAATTGTGCACTGCCTTACGAGTCTCCCGGTCGCGGCTGGCCATGTATATAATATACTATACGACTGCATCTATAACAGTCAGTGCTATAATGAGAGATGTATGACAGCTTCATCACAGGAGCAATATTAAGAGCAGTCCAGTTTACTGTATGGTCTAAGATAAGTACCGCTTGAGTTACACTGCTGGTAGAAGTTGCTGCTAGGCACAGATCTGGGATCAGCTTACCCTTGCTAAACTACTGATCTTAGGTCAGTTTCTGGAGGCAACTTCATCCACCCTGATTTACAGCATGATCCAAGTACTGTCAAATGTATCATATAGTTGAAGCAACAATTACTCTACTAAACGGGTATGTACTGTCTGAACAGCCAGTACATAATACCATGTATTATCATGGTATTGGTCTCACACACAACAGAGATGGATGTTGAGAGAGACGTATCCTGCCCTCTCTCCCAAAGTCTTGGCTAAGATAACAGCAGTATTGTTCTCTGAAAAGTTCAGCAATGACAAAATTATTATTGTTTAGAGTTGTTATGAAGTCCCGAACAGACCCAGATGTGCTGGGTAGGACACACACACACACACACACACACACACACACACACACACACACACACACACACACACACACACACATTGTCGAGTGGAGTGTGTGTGTAATTATTATCAGGATAGCATGGCTGATAATAATTACACACACACTCCACTCGACAAAGTGTGTGTGTAATTATTATCAGCCATGATATCCATACTGACTAAGTTTGTTTTCTTCTGGGTCCCTTCCAAATAGCTCCAGGGGCAGCGGTGTCCTTGTGACCCAGTGCTGCATCCAAACTCCTGTGTGTGTTTATGAAGCGTTCAGAGAAGTAGAACATGTTCATTTCTCATTTGACTCTATCCTTCTAGTGAACAGACCCAATGAGTATGTCTCAGTGTACATCTGTTTCAATGTGATGACCTGATAACGTGGGTCGTCCATCTTGGGAGGTGGTGGACAGACAGACAGCTGGCTTCCTGTGCAGTGATGTATGAGAGTCTGTTGTAGTGTTTATCACATGGAGGCTCGGCTTCCTCCTGGGTCAAGGCTAACTTTGAGACATGGCTGGAGACTCCTATGTCTGACTGACTGTGGTGTTGTTGGAGTCTACATCCATGTCCATATCTCAGGGTTATAGGTCAAGGCTACAGGCTGGAAAACATGCTTTATCATTAGCCAGGTCAGAATACAAGTCTGAACTGTTGTTCAGTTAGGAAGCTGACCAACAGATTACACATAAACCCACCTGGAAGTGTGTGAGTTGTTTGTGTGTATCTTTGTCTGTTTCTGTGTGTTCTTGAGTTGATATGTACAGCTGTTTATTGATGTGAGGCCCTGGACAGGCTGAGAGGACTAGGGGCCATTCCCAGGTGGGCAATCCCTGTTCCGTCACCTAGATGATCCGTGTGGAAACAGCTGCAGAGGAAGGTTTCCAAGAATGTCTGTTCCCCTAAGGAGTTAACTAGGGCACACCCAGGAGGGTGTGTGTGTTTGTGTGGTCAACAATAGCTTTCACAGTGGAATGTTATGTGTGCTCAAGACTTAGCGTTTGTGTGTTTACAGAACTTCTATGTTTTGCTGTTTATGGGCATTCCAATAGTGTTTTTCTGTCTGTGTTTGTAGAAGTGCAGTTGTCTGTCAGTGTGGGCATCCCCTCTGTCCTCTGTACTGTGTGGCACAGCGGAGGATGTTGAAGGGAGGACGACTCATAGTAATGGCTGGAATGTAGTCAATGGAATAGTACCATTCCTATGAGCCGTCCTCCCCTCAGCAGCCTCCACTGGTGTGGCAGTAAGAGTAGACCTCAGTAGTACAAAGCCCCTGGGCCTTGGGGAGGGAGACCCTGGTTGATTTCCCTCTCACTAATGGCCCTATTCATTACAGACAGACAGACCCTCCCCTCCTTCTCCTTCTCACCCTTCGTCCCCTCCTCCCTCCTTCCTCCTCCCTCCTTCTCCCCCCTCGACCCCCCTCCTCCCCCTCCATCCTATTTCTCACCCATCCCCTCCCTTCTCCCCCTCCCTCCTTCTCCCCCCTCCCCATCTCTACCCTCATCCCTCTTCCCCCTCCCTTTCCCCTCCTCTCTCCTCCCCTCCAGTAAAACACACCTGTAACTCCCTCCTCCCCTCCAGTAAAACACACCTGTAACTCCCTCCTCCCCTCCAGTAAAACACACCTGTAACTCCCTCCTCCCCTCCAGTAAAACACACCTGTAACTCCCTCCTCCCCTCCAGTAAAACACACCTGTAACTCCCTCCTCCCCTCCAGTAAAATACACCTGTAACTCCCTCCTACCCTCCAGTAAAACACACCTGTAACTCCCTCCTCCCCTCCAGTAAAACACACCTGTAACTCCCTCCTCCCCTCCAGTAAAACACACCTATAACTCCCTCCTCCCCTCCAGTAAAACACACCTGTAACTCCCTCCTCCCCTCCAGTAAAACACACCTGTAACTCCCTCCTCCCCTCCAGTAAAACACACCCGTAACTCCCTCCTCCCCTCCAGTAAAACACACCTGTAACTCCCTCCTCCCCTCCAGTAAAACACACCTGTAACTCCCTCCTCCCCTCCAGTAAAACACACCTGTAACTCCCTCCTCCCCTACAGTAAAACACACCTGTAACTCCCTCCTCCCCTCCAGTAAAACACACCTGTAACTCCCTCCTCCCCTCCATTAAAACACACCTGTAACACCCTCCTCCCCTCCTGTAACTTAGCTTACTGTAACTTACTCCCTCTGTCTTTCATTTGCTCACACAACTACTGCCATGCATCGACTCTCTCTTTCCTTCTCTCTTTCTTCTACCTATTCATTACAGACCCCCCCCCCCCCCCCCCTATCCTCCCCTTTGCCCAGCTCTAAAGCACAGCACACCTATAACTTTCACTGGCCTACAACAATATTCTCTGGCTCTCTCACAGGTCTATTCAGTAGCTATTACTCTCTCCCCTTTACCCTTCTCACTCATTCTCTCCCTTTCTCCTCCCCCAGTAGTAAAACATACCTCAGACTTTAACTGCTCTACTAGATTGGTCTTCACTCTCTCTGTCTTTTACCAGTCTATAGAACTACAGTGACTTGTATCTTTCACCAGTCTATAGAACTACAGTGACTTGTATCTTTCACCAGTCTATAGCACTACAGTGACTTGTATCTTTCACCAGTCTATAGAATTACAGTGACTTGTATCTTTCACCAGTCTATAGCACTACAGTGACTTGTATCTTCCACCAGTCATTAGAACTACAGTGACTTGTATCTTCCACCAGTCTATAGAACTACAGTGACTTGTATCTTTCACCAGTCTATAGAACTACAGTGACTTGTATCTTTCAGTCTATAGAACTACAGTGACTTGTATCTTTCAGTCTATAGCACTACAGTGACTTGTATCTTCCACCAGTCTATAGAACTACAGTGACTTGTATCTTTCACCAGTCTATAGAACTACAGTGACTTGTATCTTTCAGTCTATAGCACTACAGTGACTTGTATCTTTCACCAGTCAAAAGAACTACAGTGACTTGTATCTTTCACCAGTCTATAGAACTACAGTGACTTGTATCTTTCACCAGTCTATAGAACTACAGTGACTTGTATCTTTCAGTCTATAGAACTACAGTGACTTGTATCTTTCACCAGTCTATAGAACTACAGTGACTTGTATCTTTCACCAGTCTATAGAACTACAGTGACTTGTATCTTCCACCAGTCTATAGCACTACAGTGACTTGTATCTTTCACCAGTCTATAGAACTACAGTGACTTGTATCTTTCACCAGTCTATAGCACTACAGTGACTTGTATCTTCCACCAGTCTATAGAACTACAGTGACTTGTATCTTCCACCAGTCTATAGAACTACAGTGACTTGTATCTTTCACCAGTCTATAGAACTACAGTGACTTGTATCTTTCAGTCTATAGAACTACAGTGACTTGTATCTTTCACCAGTCTATAGAACTACAGTGACTTGTATCTTTCAGTCTATAGAACTACAGTGACTTGTATCTTTCAGTCTATAGAACTACAGTGACTTGTATCTTTCACCAGTCTATAGAACTACAGTGATTTGTATCTTTCACCAGTCTATAGAACTACAGTGATTCTTATCTTTCACCAGTCTATAGAACTACAGTGACTTGTATCTTCCACCAGTCTGTAGAACTACAGTGACTTGTATCTTCCACCAGTCTATAGAACTACAGTGACTTGTATCTTTCACCAGTCTATAGAACTACAGTGACTTGTATCTTTCAGTCTATAGAACTACAGTGACTTGTATCTTTCACCAGTCTATAGAACTACAGTGACTTGTATCTTTCAGTCTATAGAACTACAGTGACTTGTATCTTTCACCAGTCTATAGAACTACAGTGACTTGTATCTTCCACCAGTCTATAGAACTACAGTGACTTGTATCTTTCACCAGTCTATAGAATTACAGTGACTCTTATCTTTCACCAGTCTATAGAACTACAGTGACTTGTATCTTTCAGTCTATAGAACTACAGTGACTTGTATCTTTCACCAGTCTATAGAACTACAGTGACATGTATCTTTCACCAGTCTATAGCACTACAGTGACTTGGATCTTTCACCAGTCTATAGAACTTCTGTGACTTGTATCTTTCACCAGTCTATAGAACTACAGTGACTTGTATCTTCCACCAGTCTATAGAACTACAGTGACTTGTATCTTTCACCAGTCTATAGAATTACAGTGACTCTTATCTTTCACCAGTCTATAGAACTACAGTGACTTGTATCTTTCAGTCTATAGAACTACAGTGACTTGTATCTTCCACCAGTCTATAGAACTACAGTGACTTGTATCTTTCACCAGTCTATAGAACTACAGTGACTTGTATCTTTCACCAGTCTATAGCACTACAGTGACTTGTATCTTTCACCAGTCTATATAACTACAGTGACTTGTATCTTTCACCAGTCTATAGAACTACAGTGACTTGTATCTTTCACCAGTCTATAGAACTACAGTGACTTGTATCTTTCACCAGTCTATAGAACTACAGTGACTTGTATCTTTCACCAGTCTATAGAACTACAGTGACTTGTATCTTTCACCAGTCTATAGAACTACAGTGACCTGTATCTTTCAGTCTATAGAACTACAGTGACCTGTATCTTTCAGTCTATAGAACTACAGTGACTTGTATCTTTCAGTCTATAGAACTACAGTGACTTGTATCTTTCACCAGTCTATAGAACTACAGTGACTTGTATCTTCCACCAGTCTATAGAACTACAGTGACCTGTATCTTTCAGTCTATAGAACTACAGTGACCTGTATCTTTCAGTCTATAGAACTACAGTGACTTGTATCTTTCAGTCTATAGAACTACAGTGACTTGTATCTTTCACCAGTCTATAGAACTACAGTGACTTGTATCTTCCACCAGTCTGTAGAACTACAGTGACTTGTATCTTTCACCAGTCTATAGAACTACAGTGACTTGTATCTTTCACCAGTCTATAGAACTACAGTGACTTGTATCTTCCACCAGTCTATAGAACTACAGTGACTTGTATCTTTCACCAGTCTATAGAACTACAGTGACTTGTATCTTTCACCAGTCTATAGAACTACAGTGACTTGTATCTTCCACCAGTCTATAGAACTACAGTGACTTGTATCTTCCACCAGTCTATAGAACTACAGTGACTTGTATCTTTCAGTCTATAGAACTACAGTGACTTGTATCTTACACCAGTCTATAGAAGTATGTGAACCCTTTGGAAATACCTGGATTTCTGCATAAATTGGTCATAAAAGTTAATCTGATCTTCATCTAGGTCATAACAATAGACACATTCTGCTTAAACTAATAACACACAAACAATTACAAGTTTTCATGTCTTTATTGAACACACCGTGTAAACATTTACAGTGCAGGGTGGAAAAAATATGTGAACCTTTGGATTTAATAACTGGTTGACCCTCCTTTGGCAGCAATAACCTCAACCAAATGTTTTGGAATTTTGGACCCTCCCTCTTTACAAAACAGTTTCAGTTCAGCAATATTCTTGGGATGTCTGGTGTGAACTGCTCTCTTGAGGTCATGCCACAGCATCTCAATTGGGTTGAGGTCAGAACATTGACTGGGCTCCAGAAGGCGTATTTTCTTCTGTTGAAGCCATTCTGTTGTTGATTTACTTCTGTGTTTTGGGTCGTTGTCCTGTTGCATCACCCAACTTCTGTTGAGCTTCAATTGGAGGACAGATAGCCTAACATTCTCCTTCAAAATGTCTTGATTAACTTGGTAACTAATTTTTCGGTTGGTGATGGCAAGCGGTCCAGGCCCTGCAGCAGCCAGCAAAGCAGCCCCAAACCATGATGCTCCCTCCACCATACTTTACAGTTGGGATGAGGTTTTGATGTTGGTGTGCTGTGCCTTTTTTTCTCCACACACAGTGTTGTGTGTTCCTTCCTTCCAAACAAATCAACTGTAGTTTCATCTCTCCACAGAATATTTTGCCAGTAGCGCTGTGAAACATCCAGGTGCACGTTTGCAAACTTCAGACGTGCAGCAATGTTTTTTTTTGGACAGCAGTGGCTTCTTTCATGGTGTCCTCCCATGAACACCATTCTTGTTTTCTGTTTTACGTATCGTAGACTCGTCAACAGAGATGTTAGCATGTTCCAGAGATTTCTGTAAGTCTTTAGCTGACACTCTAGGATTCTTCCTAACCTCATTGAGCATTCTGCGCTGTGCTTTTGCAGTCATCTTTGCAGGACGGCCACTCCTAGAGAGAGTAGCAACAGTGCTGAACTTTCCATTTATAGACAATTAGAGATACTTTTGTGAACCTTTCCAGCTTTATGCAAGTCAACAATTCTTCATCTTAGGTCTTCTGAGATCTCTTTTGTTCGAGGCATGGTTTACATCAGCAAATTGTCATGCCCTGACCATAAAGAGCCTGTTATTCTCTATGTTGGTTTGGTCAGGGTGTAACTAGGGTGGGTCATCTAGGTCATTTGTATATCTATGTTGGCCTGATATGGTTCCCAATCAGAGGCAGCTGTTTATCGTTGTCTCTGATTGGGGATCATATTTAGGTAGCCATTTTCCCCATTGTGTTTGTGTTTGTGGGATCTTGTTGCCTGTCAGCACTATTTGTACAGCTTCACGTTTCGTTCGTTGATTTTGTTGATTGTGTTCGGTGTTCTTTTATTAAAAGGAAAATGTACGCCTACCACGCTGCACCTTGTTTCATTCCTTATAACGAACGTGACACCAATGCTTCTTGTGAATAGAAAACTCTAATTTTCTAAGTGTTTTTTATAGGGAAAGGAAGCTCTAACCAACATCTCCAATCTCGTTTCATTGATTGGACTCCAGGTTAGCTGACTCCTGACTCCAATTAGCATTTGGAGAAGTCATTAGCCTAGGAGTTCACATACTTTTTCCAACCTACACTGTGAATGTTTACATTATGTATTCAATATAGACAAGAAAAATACATGTGTTTGTCTATTGTTGTGACCTAGATGAAGATCCAATCAAATTTGATGACCAATTGATGCAGAAATGCAGGTCATTCCAAAGGGTTCACATACTTTTCTTGCCACTGTGGACTTGTTGTGAGAAGATTTCGTAGTTCACTGAAGTTCTGTGTTATTCTAGGAATGTTTCTGTTCCATGTTTCTGACGTCTGTAACAGTTGATTTATAACAACCTTCTTCTTTCATTTCCCCATTGCCTCTCTTTCTCCTCTTTCTTCAGTTTCAATACTGTCACAAAACTCTCTCTATTTCTCCTCTTTCTTCAGTTTCAATACTGTCACAAAACTCTCGCTCTCTTTCTCCTCTTTCTTCAGTTTCAATACTGTCACAAAACTCTCACTCTCTTTCTCCTCTTTCTTTAGTTTCAATACTGTCACAAAACTCTCACTCTCTTTCTCTCCTCCCCCTGTCACTTTACCCCTCCCTTTTCCATCTATTCATTCACCCCCGTAGTCAGACTCTCCCAAGCAATGTAGATATAGAGAAACGTATAACCCTGCCTACACACGCACGCAGGCAAACAAACAAGCACACACACACACACACACACACACACACGCACACACGCACACACGCACACAAACACGCACGCACGCACGCACACACACACACACACACACGTGCACACATGCACACAAACACACACACATGCATGCACACACACACATACAGTTAAAAGGAAAAAAAGATGCATTCCCTTACAATTCCACAGACCCTCTCTGCTGCTCATAAAACACAGTAGTACACACACATTCTACACATTGAATTTCTGTGCTCCCTCCCCCTCCCTCACTCCCTATTCAGTCACTTAGCCTCCCTCTGTTTTACACACACTAAACGCTATAAGAAGAGAACCATGTAACTCCTGCCTGCAGTGCCTAGACAATAACACATACATGACAACACACACTTTCTCTTTCTGACTGTTTCTCTAGCCTCCATCTATTCATTAGTCTCTTCTCCTCCTCCAATCACTGTTCTTTACTGTTTATACACACACACACACACACACACACACACTGAAGCACCCACAATCCATTGTGTGAACCTTCTGAACGTATTTTCCACACATTCTCTCATTGACATAAACAGTCACGGTTCTTTTTTAAAACTGGTGGTGTACGTGCTTATGTGTGTGAGTGTGTGAGTGTGTATGTTCACTTGACTCTGTCCAGATGAGTAGAGTGTCTTTTTAAACTTTCCAGCTGTTGGTGACAGCTGTGTGACTGGAAGAAGGAGAGAGAGGGCGAGAGAACAAAAGAGAGAAGAGGGAGAAGAGAGAGAAAGAAAGAGTGAAGGAGAGAGAGGGTAAAAAAGAGAGAAGGAGAGAGGGGAGGAAATAGAGGAGAGAGAAGAAGAAAGAGGAGAGAGAGAGAGAGAGAAGATAGAGGAGAGAGTGGAAGAAAGAGAGGAGAGAGTGGAAGAAAGAGAGGAGAGAGTGGAAGAAAGAGAGGAGAGAGTGGAAGAAAGATAGCGAGAGAGAAAATATAGAAGAGAGTGGAAGAAAGAGAGAAGATAGAGAAGATAGAGAGGAGAGAGTGGAAGAAAGAGAGGAGAGAGTGGAAGATAGAGAGAAGATGGAGAGAGAGAGGAGAGAGAGAGAGGAGAGAGAGAGAGAAGATAGAGGAGAGAGAGAGAAAAGATAGAGAGAAGAGAGTGGAAGAAAGAAAGGAGAGAGTGGAAGGAGGAGAGAGAGAGAAGATAGAGAGGGGAGAGAGAAGATAGAGAGGAGAGAGTGGAAGAAAGAGAGGAAAGATTGGAAGAAAGAGAGGAGAGAGAGAGAGAGAAGATAGAGAGGAGAGAGTGGAAGAAAGAGAGGGGAGAGAGAGAGAAGATAGCGAGGAGAGAGAGAGAGGATAGTGAGGAGAGAGAGATAGGAGAGAGTGGAAGAGAGAGAGAAGATGGAGAGAAGAGAGTGGAAGAAAGAGAGAGGTGGAAAGGGGGAGACAGATAACCCGGACAACGCTGGGCCAATTGTGCGCCGCCCCATGGGTCTCCCGGTCACAGCTGGCTGCGACAGAGCCTATTTGAGCTTTTCTTGCCATAATATGGACTTGGTCTTTTACCAAATAGGGCTATCTTCTGTGTACCTCCCCTACCTTGTCACAACGCAACTGATTGGATGAAACGCATTAAGAATGAAAGAAATTCCACAATTCCACTTTTAAGAAGGAAAACCTGTTAATTGAAATGCATTCTAGGTGACCACCTCATGAAGCTGGTTGAGAGAATGTCAAGAGTGTGCAAAGTTGTCAAGACAAAGGGTGGCTATTTGAAGAATCTCAGATAAAAAATATATTTTGATTTGTTTAATGCTTTTTTGATTAAAGGATTCCACATGTTATTTCATAGTTTTGATGTCTTCACTATTAGTCTACAATGTAGAAAATAGTACAAATAAAGAAAAACCCTTGAATAAGTATTGTTCTAAAACTTTAGACCAGTAGTGTATTATATTATATTTGGCCTATTTCACACACGTGTATTACTACACACTTGAGATACCCCCGGAGACACCCTCAGAGAGTGGGGTCACAGGAAGGGAGAGACAGATGTAGACAGACCAGAAAGATGAAAACAGGGGAACTAATCAGTGAATAGAAGGGAGGGGAGAGAGTCACAAAGCTTTACAGTGTGTGTGTTTGGAGAGCATAGATGAGTTAATGCGAGCTGATAACATAAAGGGCTTTTGTGTGTTACTGTGTGTGTGTGGTAACCTCTGACAGCCCTTTTTAGCAGCGTTAAGGCATCCGCATGCTTTCCATCAAACTCTTCAGAAACAGTTCAGGCATATATTATGAAGACATTGTTAGTTCATCGGTGATTGGTCAACAGTAGGGATTCTTCAACTGTTTGTCATTCAACGAGAGAGGAATTGTTATCATGCACATTTTTATCACTTGAGAAATACACCAAACATTTTAGATGGAAAATTGCACGATTAAGATCTCCCCAAAATTAGTAACAGATTTGAGTTCTTAGATAAGTTTCACATGTTTGCTGAATCTTGCGGCCATTTTCACCAAAACTCTAAACACAGCACAAAATGCAAAACTCTACAAATCTCTAGCAAAAGCAAACACTGCATTCAAAACGGTTCTTTCCTAAATGTTGTTTTTTTGCATCAAAATTAATAGATCTGTCTACCAACCAACAACACACTGATGTGCTCAACACAAAACACTGAATATCCCAGCAGTAGGTTTATGATGTGCTCAACACAAAACACTGAATATCCCAGCAGTAGGTTTATGATGTGCTCAACACAAAACACTATGAATATCC
The DNA here is from genome assembly GCF_013265735.2 of Oncorhynchus mykiss. Taxonomy (NCBI): domain Eukaryota; kingdom Metazoa; phylum Chordata; class Actinopteri; order Salmoniformes; family Salmonidae; genus Oncorhynchus; species Oncorhynchus mykiss. The sequence goes on along the minus strand of NC_048567.1, from coordinate 9,303,494 downwards.
CAGCAGTAGGTTTATGATGTGCTCAACACAAAACACTGAATATCCCAGCAGTAGGTTTATGATGTGCTCAACACAAAACACTGAATATCCCAGCAGTAGATTTATGATGTGTTCAACACAAAACACTGAATATCCCAGCAGTAGGTTTATGATGTGCTCAACACAAAACACTATGAATATCCCAGCAGTAGGTTTATGATGTGTTCAACACAAAACACTGAATATCCCAGCAGTAGGTTTATGATGTGCTCAACACAAAACACTGAATATCCCAGCAGTAGGTTTATGATGTGTTCAACACAAAACACTGAATATCCCAGCAGTAGGTTTATGATGTGCTCAACACAAAACACTGAATATCCCAGCAGTAGGTTTATGATGTGCTCAACACAAAACACTGAATATCCCAGCAGTAGGTTTATGATGTGCTCAACACAAAACACTATGAATATCCCAGCAGTAGGTTTATGTGTTCAACACAAAACACTGAATATCCCAGCAGTAGGTTTATGATGTGCTCAACACAAAACACTGAATATCCCAGCAGTAGATTTATGATGTGCTCAACACAAAACACTGAATATCCCAGCAGTAGGTTTATGCCTTTTGCATTGTCAGTGTTACACTGTAGCTGGTTGTAAAAGATTGTTACAGTAATGTATACCTACTCAAATATACATAAATAAAACATAGAAATGCAATACAGTAACAAAAACATTGTCATTTATTTCCAAAATGCTGTATTTTTGAGCACTTGTGTTGTGTGTAACACTTTCCGTACCCAACAGGAGAAAAAACATTCAGTAAGATAAAGGGTTTTCTGTACAAAAATAAACATTGAAAGTGGCTCATTCTTTCAAAACAAAGACAAAGATACATGCAAAATGTAAGAAAAAAGGCATTAGGCTGCATCCTGCCTCCTATTTGGGTCTGACCACAGCACCTCATCCACATCACATGGCTAAACAGAATCTTCTGGAGTGACGGATCCAGCCGTCAAGCCCCCACATCAACTTCACCACATGCATCCTCCATTGCCTGGAGAAGAACTATTCAATTGTGTTTAGGAATGGGGAATATGGTGGGAGGTATAGAACAAACTGTGGGAGGTCGATGGACCAGAGCAGCCAGGTGGAAACTCACGTTGTCCCAGATGACAACATACCTGGGCTGCTCTGGTCCACCCCTCTGCTCGGCTGGAATGAGAATGCCGTGTAGTGCGTCCAGGAATGTGATGAGAAGGGCGGTGTTGTAGGGACTAAGGTTGACATGGTGATGGCTGATGCCTTGCTGGCTAACGGCTGCATACATGGTGATATTCCCTCCACGCTGTCCAGGGACATTCACAATGGCACGGTGGCCAATAATGTTCCGTCCCCTTCTTTTGGCTAGGCTGAAGCCAGCCTCATCAATGGTTTATATAAACGTGCTGAATTGCAGCGGCATCCAGCGCCAAGATAATGTAATGTGTCTACAGTGCTGATATGATAGTAAATTCACAGTATAGTACTTACTTTCTCATATTCATAGTGCTGTTCTTTAACCCTCTCTGAGTGTCGCTCAAATGGCGACCTGTAGACCTGTTTCATCAGGATTCAGTTGCTCTGTAATACACGGTGCAATGTAGACAAGCCCACCTGGTGAATGTTATTGAATATTGTGTTGTCTGAAATGATGTGGTTCTGGATCAGCTGATGTACGAAGGGCTATATAAATAATTTTGCACGCCCAATTTTTCAGTTTTTGATTTGTTAAAAAAGTTTGAAATATCCAATAAATGTCGTTCCACTTCATGATTGTGTCCCACTTGTTGATTCTTCACAAAAAAATACAGTTTCATATCTTTATGTTTGAAGCCTGAAATGTGGCAAAAGGTCGCAAAGTTCAAGGGGGCCGAATACTTTCGCAATGCACTGTACAGTGGGGAGAACAAGTATTTGATACACTTCCCGATTTTGCAGGTTTTCCTACTTACAAAGCACATAGAGGTCTGTATTTTTTTTAATCATAGGTACACTTCAACTGTGAGAGACGGAATCTAAAACAAAAATCCAGAAAATCACATTGTATGATTTTTAAGTAATTAAATTGCATTTTATTGCATGACATAAGTATTTGATACATCAGAAAAGCAGAACTTAATATTTGGTACAGAAACCTTTGTTTGCAATTACAGAGATCATACGTTTCCTGTAGTTCTTGACCAGGTTTGCACACATTGCAGCAGGGATTTTGGCCCACTCCTCCATACAGACCTTCTCCAGATCCTTCAGGTTTCGGGGCTGTCGCTGGGCAATAAGGACTTTCAGCTCCCTCCAAAGATTTTCTATTGGGTTCAGGTCTGGAGACTGGCTAGGCCACTCCAGGATCTTGAGATGCTTCTTACGGAGCCACTCCTTAGTTGCCCTGGCTGTGTGTTTCGGGTCGTTGTCATGCTGGAAGACCCAGCCACGACCCATCTTCAATGCTCTTACTGAGGGAAGGAGGTTGTTGGCTCTCGCGATACATGGCCCCATCCATCCATGGCCCCATCCATCCTCCCCTCAATACGGTGCAGTCGCCCTGTCCCCTTTGCAGAAAAGCATTCCCAAAGAATGATGTTTCCACCTCCATGCTTCACGGTTGGGATGGTGTTCTTGGGGTTGTACTTGAAAGATTAGTGGAATCTGTGTGGGTAGCTGGACAGGTAGGATGACTGACAGTGAAGGTGAACAGGTGGTCACGTGTCAGGTGACAGAGAAATGGATGAGGCAGGAATTCCTTTAACCATAAAGTGGTATATTTACTGAGTAGTCTGTGCTGCATCACAAAGGAAACAAATAACATGTATCCAATCAAATTCATAATCAAAGATCAAATCATATCATTCATTATTAACATAATTTAGGGAATTCAACAGTCCAGTTCATTAAGAAGTCAATAGTAATCATCCGCGAGTCATTTAGGCTCGTAACTATTTATCATAAATCATGAAAGAATACAAACAGTGAATGGTTATACAATCTATAATCCCCATTATCAAAGTCAATCAGTTAGCAAACAATGACGTTTCTCATTTCACTCTTTCAATTGTCTTCATGTGTACATATAATTAATTTCAATACATATGAACCATATCGATTGCATAATTGGCCTATGATGATCCGTAGGGCCGTGATCATTGACAATTCACATTACACAATATGTTTGAAGCGTGCGCTCCATGCCGCGCTCCGTGGTAATAACAATTAACAGTAACTGAATGGCCCACTCTCCCGATCGCCACAGATAATTCAGATGAAAGGTAAGAGACGGTCGACTTACATGGATTCATGGACGCACAGAACTTCTGGATCAGATGGAGTTAAGGAAGAGAAAGCAGCGAGATCAGGCGATGGCAATTTCCTCCTTTTATGGAGTTGAGATCTGTCGGACATTTCCACCTGACCTAATTAAAGCGCCCCTGGCCCAGCTGAGTAAATGGCAATGAATTAAAGGATTATTCCACCAACTCCATGGGCCTTTTCTACAGCCACCCCGGAAATTTGTTAAATTCCACACTCCTCAAAAAAGGCTCATTTCTCCCTGTCCTCTGTCATCTCAGGGAGAGGAATTAGTCGGGCAACTGGCCGGATATATGTCCGGTTCTTCACCTGGATCTCCACTGATCTAACACGACAATCGGTCCCAGGCATGGTCTTAGTTATACGGCCCACCGGCCAGGAGGCTCGAGGCAGCTGAGGGTCCACCATCATTACTACTTGGCCAGTTTCCAGGCTGGCCATTTCTCTCCGCCATTTCCCTCTGTGCTGTAGACTTGGTAGGCAATCCCGAATGAATTGGGCCCAAAAATGGTCAGCTAAGATTTGGCTGTGTCGCCACCGGCGTCTGCCTACGAGGTTGGTATCAGCATACATGGCTTGAGGAAGTGACGCATCTCGGCGTCCCATCAAGAGCATATTCGGTGTAACCGGATCGGGGTCAGCGATGTCTGCAGAGAGATATCCCAAGGGTTTGGAGTTCAGAATCCCTTCCACCTCTATCAAGATGGTCCATCAGATGATCTTGGAGGCTGGGTTCCATGGCTTGGAAGGCTTCCTCCAGCCTGGCTTCTCCTGCCTTGAAGTTCGTACCTCTGTCAGCCAGGATTTCGTAGGGTTTCCCCCGTCGGGAGATAAACCGCCGTAGGGCCACGAGGAAGGCTTCAGTATCCAAACTCTCCAGTAGGTCCAGGTGGACACATCTGGTTGTCAAACACTTGAACAGAATGCCCCAGGGCATCTCCACACGACGACCTAGCTTGATCATCAAGGGGCCAAAGCAATCTACTCCTGTTGACCAGAAGGGTGGTTTAAGGAGGCGCAAGCGAGCAGGGGGTAAATCTGCCATTTTGGGCACTGTGGCTCCGGCCCGCCATCTCTGACATTCTACGCAGGCGTATTGGTGCTTACGAATGGCTCCTCGTCCTCCAATTATCCAGTACTTCCACCTCATCTCCCCATAGACCCTCTCTGGCCCTGGGTGGAGAAGCCTCTCATCATAACTCTTGATGAGGAGCCTGGTAAGAGGGTGTCTGGAGTCAAGGATAATTGGGTGGATAGCATCTGGGTCCAAAACCTCTGCTTGGCGCAGCCTCCCTCCGACTCTGATCACTCCAAGGATTGGATCATATTCTGGGGCAAGAGAGAGAAGACGGCTGTCCTTCCCTACCGGCTTTCAGAGCTTTTAACTCCTCAGGGAAGCTAACTGCTTGTGCTTGCTGGAGGAGTAGTGTCTCTGCCGCGAGGGAGGTGGGTATAGAAGCCACCCCATCTGAGGTCTGGTTTGTGGCGGCGATCAGATCCGGCAGTGTTTGAGATTGTGTTAGGTCAGGGAGAGCCGTTGTTGGCTCCGTAGAGATGCTGTAGCATTGGGCGGACTTCCTTAACTCATGAGCTTCAGTTGGTTGCGGAGGGGCCGCACGCATGGGGGCTGTCGGCCACTCGTTCTCTGGTTGGGACAAGAATGGTGGTCCCAAGCTCCAGCGATGGGGTTGAGCCAATTCCTTAAGGGTTTTACCGCGAGTAACGTCATCAGCAGGATTGTTTATGCTATCAACATACCTCCAGTCCTGGACTTCTGTTAGGTCTTGGATTTCCGCAATGCGAGTTCCGACAAACACCTTATACCTGCAGGACTCCGACTTGAGCCAGGTCAATACAGTGGTCGAATCACTCCAGTAGATGACCCTCTGGATTGGCAAGGTGAGCTCAGCTCGCAAGGTAGAGGCCAACTGGGCTCCGGAAAGGGCAGCACTGAGTTCCAGCCTAGGCATTGACAACTGCTTCTTGGGTGCGACCCTGGACCTGGCCATGACAAAGGAGACATGGGTGTGGCCTGCCTTATCCTCCACTCTAAGATAGGAAACCGCCCCATAAGCTCGCTCCGAAGCGTCACAGAACACATGCAGTTCCAGGCATGATCCCAGTTGGTCAGCACAGGATGGTACATAACATCTTGGCATTTGGACATCAGAGAGCTCCGTTAACTCTGTTTCCCAACAGATCCATCGTTCCACTGGATTGGTTCATCCCAGTCCCTCTTGGTCTGCCACAGGTCCTGGACTAAGACTTTGGCCCGTGTTGTGTATGGCAGGATATACCCAAGGGGATCGTATTGACTGGCCAGGGTCCGATAGATGGTGCGCAGAGTGGGGGTTTCGGTACTCGGGGATGAGCGGTGCTTATACCCCAGGGTATCCGGTATGCAGCTCCACCTCAGTCCTAGAGTGGGCTCTTCTGGGTTAGCACCAGACTGCGTTAGCCATAGTTCACTGCTACTGGACCTAGCTTGTGGCGGGAGGTGCTGAGGAGGTAACCTCCTCTCTGTTACTAGCCCACTGTCTGACCTCAAATCCCCCTTTGGACAGGAGATTCCGTACTTTATCAAGGAGTGCTTTCGCTTCAGCCGTGGATGGGACACTGTAAGCAGTTATCCACATAGAAGGCATTTTCCACTGAATCCAATACTTCTGGGTCACTGTCTGGATGCTCCCGTGTGTGTCTCTGCAGAGCGTATATGGCACAGCAAGGACTGGTCCTGGTCCCCTCCAGGTTAAGTTGACGGGTGGCCGCCGTGAGAATGATTGTTCTTTCTGACCCATCATCTAGAACGGTGAATGTATCAATGCTTCTCCCTTCACTTTTCAAAGTGACCTTGACCACCTTCAACATGACCCTTGGAGACCGGTTCTGCTGGTCGAGGTACAGCTCCTTTGCAGCTCCTACCATGAGCATACTCTGCTCCTTCTGTGCTTGGGGAATTAGATCATACAACACGGTGAGATGGATTTCTTTACAGCGGTTGCAGGGTTTCCTCAATGTGCAGTACTCATCCTTCTTCCTCCAAACACGGCGAGTGGAGTTTAGACGAAAAAGCTCTATTTTTGTCTCATCAGACCACATGACCTTCTCCCATTCCTCCTCTGGATCATCCAGATGGTCATTGGCAAACTTCAGATGGGCCTGGACATGCGCTGGCTTGAGCAGGGGGACCTTGCGTGCGCTGCAGGATTTTAATCCATGACGGCGTAGTGTGTTACTAATGGTTTTCAGGTCATTGACCAGGTCCTGCCGTGTAGTTCTGGGCTGATCCCTCACCTTCCTCATGATCATTGATGCCCCACGAGGTGAGATCTTGCATGGAGCCCCAGACCGAGGGTGATTGACCGTCATCTTGAACTTCTTCCATTTTCTAATAATTGCGCCAACAGTTGTTGCCTTCTCACCAAGCTGTTTGCCTGTTGTCCTGTAGCCCATCCCAGCCTTGTCTACAATTTTATCCCTGATGTTCTTACACAGCTCTCTTGTCTTGGCCATTGTGGAGAGGTTGGAGTCTGTTTGATTGAGTGTGTGGACAGGTGTCTTTTATACAGGTCACAAGTTCAAACAGGTGCAGTTAATACAGATACTGAGTGGAGAACAGGAGGGCTTCTTAAAGAAAAACTAACAGGTCTGTGAGAGCTGGAATTCTTACTGGTTGGTAGGTGATCAAATACTTATGTCATGCAATAAAATGCAAATTAATTACTTAAAAATCATACAATGTGATTTTCTGTATTTTTGTTTTAGATTCCGTCTCTCATAGTTGAAGTGTACCTATGATAAAAAATTACAGACCTCTACATGCTTTGCAAGTAGGAAAACCTGCAAAATCGGCAGTGTATCAAATACTTGTTCTCCCCACTGTAGGCCTAATGGTATGTCGGACTTCAGTATACATAAAGATGGTAGGTAACTTACCGGTTGACATTTCTGAATGTACGGATGATAGATGCAACCGTGTAGATGCTCAGGTTGGGCTGAACTCTCTGCCCAGCCTCCCTCATACTCAATCCATGGTTGAGCACATGGTCAACCAATGTGGCCCTGATCTCATCTGAGAGAACTGTCCGTCCGTCCGTCCGTCCTCGTCCTCGTCCTCCTCCTTCACCTCTAGCTCTTGCTTCACCATTGACTTCCATTTTCCTCCAGAACAGGAGAGCTCATCTGTGGCCTTTTATAGTGCTAAAGCTCTGATTTCTAAGTGAACAATTCAGCAGCGTTTACACCTGTGAGGAGTGGGTGTTTCCAATTGGTGTATAGAGCTTGGCATTGTGATAGGAGTTGCTTTCCGAAGGGACTAAAGATAATTTAACGTTAATGTTGTGCCTAACATAGAAAACTGTGTGTAGTGTTTTGCAAAATGTGTGATATAGAATTGAAAAGTGTAAAGCAGGAATTGTGCTTGCAATTTTGCAGACTTGGTTTCAGAGATTTGGTACATGAGTTTCAGGTTTTGGTGATTGCATTCCAAGTTCCAATTTTAGTGTGTAAACAATTGGGAAAAACAGTAATTCTGACTATTTTGAGGAAGTGTTTACTGGCTACGGCGTCTCAAGATGGACAAACAGTACTTTTGCAGTTTTTTCAAAATTTTAACGCAAAGGTCTTTTAAGGGAGTATGAGAGCACCTTTGTTTGGTTCTCGGCTAGGTGAAGGCTGAACCGAAGCATGCCGAAGGCTTCAGGCGTTTCTAGTATTAACACTGTGAGTAAGTACTGTCACTTAGTGCCTGAACTCCTTCTGCCCTCTTTATTAGTGCTTTCTGGGTGTGTCCCTCTGGGGGTTAAAGTGATTTACAGGTAGTACTATGATCTTCACTGTTCCTCTATTGGAGAAATATATCAGGTGTGCAGGTCTCCAGTACTTCTCTATTGGCCTGACTCGCACGTGCATAGACACACTTACACACACTCAGACACACACTCAGACACACACTCAGACACACACTCAGACACACACTCAGACACACACTCAGACACACACTCAGACACACACTCAGACACACACTCAGACACACACTCAGACACACAGCTCAGACACACAGCTCAGACACACACTCAGACACACAGCTCAGTGTTGGATAGGAAAGCTGGGTGGATTTATGTGTGTGTGGCTGATCCCAGAGAGTCTATTATTTCCATATGCTGCTTAGTGCATCGGCCCACTGTCAGAGCGATCATGAGACAATGGTGTGTGTGTGTGTCTGACTAATACCTCTCTCCCATTTTATGCTTGCCCTCTTAATTTGTATGACTCTCTCTCATCTCTTCTTCTCTGTTTCTCCATCCACCTAGTGTACTGGCCAGCCTTAGGGTTGGGCATGATATTATAGCCTCAATTGTCAATACTTGGGATCTACAATACTGACATGTACTTGTCCCTCCCTCCCTCTGTCTGTCAGGTATGTGTAGGAGGTGCAGACTCCAGAGCAGAGCAGTGCGCTTCCTACAACAACCAGGAGTTTATGGGCAGACTGTACGACTGGGAACCTTTCACTCAGGGTAAGTTACACGCACGCACACACACACACACACAGACAGACACAGACACACACATGCACACACACTTGTTAATGTGTATGTAGTTGTTGTGTATATGATTGTTTAAGTAAGGCCATTGTTTAGGTGTTTGACAAACCTCCCCTGGCCTGCCCAATCCACTGCAACTCACATTCTGATTGGTGATTCCAGATATATTTTGGAAGGTGCTATAAAAAGAGAGGGAGAGAAGGAGGGAGGGAAGGAGGGAGAGAGAGAGAGAGGGGGGGGGAGAGGGGGAGAGAGAGAGAGAGGCCATGATCAGATGAGCTCCTGCATTTTTCAGCATTTTCTTTAAAAAATATAGATTTAGAGTTAGATCAACTTGGATTTTATGTCAGGAACATATACAGGATGCTACCGTCTACAACATAACATTCACCTCAAATCAAAACTCAAAACCTACAACCTGATTTTGGACGGAATTACTGAACCACCTGGAAGGTTTACAACTACCAAGGATTATTATTCTATACAGCAAATTCTCTGGAAAACAGAAACCTGAAAACACCACCCAACCTGGAACTGAGTGAGTAATGTTTAGTCTGAAACTATAGATTTTTTCCATAAACCAAGAAAAATACACTACATTACTTTATAAGGACTGAATTCTAACATAATTCTGCCAAGCTTGATACAGCATCAATTAGTACTGACGTGTCAAGTGAGAGGTAACAAAGCCCATTAGCCCAACAATGGCAGGAGAGTCAAACAGTCTACTCCAACCAAATGGAGAGGCCTTAGAAGCTGCCTCCTGCTTTCAGAGGTAATTCAAATACAGTACCCTGTGTATGTAAAGAATGATAAGGCAAGAAAAGATTACAAAATGAAGCTCCTTATGGAAAATGGGAACATCAGCAACCTTATCTTCCACACAAACCATCCCCTGGCATGGCACAGTGCTATATTAGCACACTACCCCTTTGTTAAGAGAGGGGGTGTTAACGAGGGGTGGAAACTCAGAATACTTGATAACGAGGACTCTGAGTCAGCTAATATAAACCTCTATAAGTCTGGAACAGTAATGGTACAGGGCAACCCCAAACAGTTTCAGCTGAACTCTCACCTAATCAAACAATTAGACCAGCAGGAGAAGCTCTCCCTTGAGAAAGATACCCCCACCCCGAGCTGGTCAGACCAGACCTCTTCATTATATAACCCCACAGACGAGCAACCCCAAGCGGAAAGTCAACCTCCCAGCACAGAGTACTACCCTCTCATTGAAATGAAGGATCAATTTACCCAGCTGGAGGTAAGGCAGGTGGAGCTGGAACAGCAGGTGATTACATTCCAGTCAGCACAGACCCAGACAACAGTCCAGCACAACAACACTCTCTTAACCAGACCCGGAGAGCTGGAGGTGGAGAGAGACATATCTGCACTCTGGACAGTGGTGAGACAACTTCAACAGGAGAAAGAGCAGGAGAAGAACAGAGCACTAGAGGAGAGGATCAGACTGCTGGAGGAGAGGTTGAGGGGGATGGCGTGTGACAGAGAACAACCCACTAGAGAGGTGGCCACCCCCACAGAGAAGCCAGCAGAACAGCCCACCTCAGTACCCGACAAAAGTCTCGACACCACAGCAGAACAGTCCACACCAGACCCTGACCATAGCGTCGACATCACAGCAGAACAGACACATGAAGAACCCCAAGCCCAGCGGCTCTCAACCCCTCTGAGCACCCCCCCTGTCAGCCACCCTGATAGCCCTTCTGACACCCCCCACACCCACTGAGGACATACACAAGACACAGATTGTTCTCCTTATGGACTCAAATGGGAAATATATACAAGAAAAAAAAAACATTTTCCCAAACACAGTGTGTCTAAACTCTGGTGTCCAAACACCCAGCGCGCCCAAGACCTTCTGTCTGAGGACCAACTAAGTTCACCTAGCCACATAATAATACACACAGGCACAAACGACCTGAGAGCACAGCAGGAAAGGGTGGCCACAGCACTGAAGGGAGTGATTGAAAAAGCTTCTTCTACTTTCCCCAACGCACAAGTGGTTATCTCCACCCTGCTACCACGAAAAGACATCCACCTTGCCACAATACAGCGGGTAAACGCAAGTATTTCCCGTGACTGTGCCTCAAAACCAAATGTTTTCCTGGCCCACCACTCCACCCTGGACTTGAACAGCCTCTATGACCAGGTCCACCTCTACAAGGCAGCAGTGCCCACCTTTGCCCGGACTCTAAAGCACAAACGTATCCCCAACACTTCACACAGGAGCAACAGATCAATAGACACCCCACCCAGACCAGCGAGACACCCTTCCAGACCTGCAGGACCCTCCCCTGGACCTACACATAGAGGACCCACGCCAAGAGGACTTACATCCAGACCACAGCACCCCCAGCCACATCCACACCCCCACCCCAACCAATAAACACCCCCCCACGTCAACCATGCCCACACCCCATTTAGGCCCCCTCAGATCAGACCTATGCCCCTCCTGCCCACCCCATGCACCCCATCCCTGCAAAGAGGGCCTCAACATGGAAGTCACAGACCCAGACAGGTAGTGAGTGGGCAAACAGGCCCAACCCCCACTCTTACACTAGCCCAAGCCAATGGAATGTACCAGATGCTCAGCAGGCTCTGCTCACACTTACTGGCCTGAGGCCAAACCACGACCAACAACATTAGACCCTTTATGGAACACAAAGCCTTCACTATATCATCCTGGAATATCCAAGGCCTGAGGTCATCTGCCTTTGGCCTAAAGAGCAGGAACCCGGACTTCACCAAAGAAATCGGTAATACAGACATTGTCATCCTGCAAGAAACCCGGTATAAAGGAGACGGACCCACTGGTTGCCCTCTAGGTTGCAGAGAGCTGGTAGTCCCATCCACCAAACTACCAGGTGTGAAACAGGGAAGGGACTCAGGGGGTATGCTAATTTCGTATAGAGCAGACCTAACTCACTCCATTAAATTAATCAAAACAGGAACATTTTACATTTGGCTAGAAATTCAAAAGGAAATTATCTTAACAGAGAAAAATGTCCTCCTGTGTGCTACCTATATCCCCCCACTAGAATCCCCATACTTTAATGAAGACAGATTCTCCATCCTGGAGGGGGAAATCAATCATTTCCATGCCCAGGGACATGTACTAGTCTGTGGCGACCTAAATGCCAGAACCGGACAAGAACCTGACACCCTCAGCACACAGGGGGACAAACACCTGCCTGCAGGTGACAGCATTCCCTCCCACATATGCCCTCCTAGGCACGACTATGACAACATAACCAACAAAAACGGGTCACAACTCCTGCAGCGCTGTCGCACGCTGGGTATGTACATAGTCAATGGTAGGCTTCGAGGGGACTCCTATGGTAGGTACACCTATAGCTCGTCTCTTGGCAGTAGTACTGTAGACTACTTTATCACTGACCTCAACCCAGTCTCTCAGAGCGTTCACAGTCAGCCCACTGACACCCCTATCAGACCACAGCAAAATCACAGTCTATTTGAACAGAGCAATACTCAATCATGAGGCATCAAAGCCAAAGGAACTGAGTACCATTAAGAAATGCTATAGATGGAAGGAATGCAGTTTGGAAACCTACCAAAAAACAATTAGGCAACAACAAATTCAATCCCTTTTAGACAATTTCCTGGGTAAAACGTTCCACTGTAATAGTGAAGGTGTAAACTTGGCAGTAGAAAATCTTAACAGTATATTTGACCTCTCAGCTTCCCTATCAAATTTTTTAAAATCTCAAATAGAAAACCGAAGAAAATGAACAACAATGACAAATGGTTTGATGAAGAATGCAAAAATCTAAGAAAGAAATTGAGAAACCTGTCCAACCAAAAACATAGAGACCCGGAAAACCTGAGTCTACGCCTTCACTATGGTGAATCACTAAAACAATACAGAAATACACTACGGGAAAAAAAGGAACAGCACGTCAGAAATCAGCTCAATGTAATTGAAGAATCCATGGACTCTAACCACTTCTGGGAAAATTGGAAAACACTAAACAAACAACAACATGAAGAATGATCTATCCAAAATGGAGATGTATGGGTAAACCACTTCTCCAATCTTTTTGGCTCTATAACAAATAATAAAGAGCAAAAACAAATACATGATAAAATATAAATCTTAGAATCAACTATTAAAGACTACCAGAACCCACTGGATTCTCCAATTACCTTGAATGAGCTACAGGACAAAATAAAAACTCTCCAACCCAAAAAGGCATGTGGTGTTGATGGTATCCTTAATGAAATGATCAAATATACAGACAACAAATTCCAATTGGCTATACTCAAACTCTTTAACATCATCCTTAGCTCTGGCATCTTCCCCAATACTTGGAACCAAGGACTGATCACCCTATTCCACAAAAGTGGAGACAAATTTGACCCCAATAACTACCTTGGGAAAATCCTCTGCATTATCATTAACAGCAGACTCGTACATTTCCTCAATTAAAACAATGTACTGAGCAAATGTCAAATTGGCTTTTTACCAAATTACCGTACAACAGACCATGTATTCACCCTGCACACCCTAATTGACAACCAAACAAACCAAAAGAAAGGCAAAGTCTTCTCATGCTTTGTTGATTTCAAAAAGCCTTCGACTCAATTTGGCATGAGGGTCTGCTGTATAAATTGATGGAAAGTGGTGTTGGGGGTAAAACATACGACATTATAAAATCCATGTACACAAACAACAAGTGTGCGGTTAAAATTGGCAAAAAACACACTGATTTCTTCCCACAGGTCCGTGGGGTGAGACAGGGATGTAGCTTAAGCCCCACCCTATTCAACATATATACAGTGGGGCAAAAAAGTATTTAGTCAGCCACCAATTGTGCAAGTTCTCCCACTTAAATCCCACCATAATTTGCAAATAAATTCATAAAAAATCCTACAATGTGATTTTCTGGATTTTTTTTTCTCATTTTGTCTGTCATAGTTGAAGTGTACCTATGATGAAAATTACAGGCCTCTCTCAGACCTGGGTCCTGACCGTAAATCTCAGTAAGACCAAAATAATGGTGTTCCAAAAAAGGTCCAGTCGCCAGGACCACAAATACAAATTCCATCTAGACACTGTTGCCCTAGAGCACACAAAAAACTATACATACCTTGGCCTAAACATCAGCGCCACAGGTAACTTCCACAAAGCCGTGAACGATCTGAGAGACAAGGCAAGAAGGGCATTCTATGCCATCAAAAGGAGCATAAAATTCAACATACCAATTAGGATCTGGCTAAAAATACTTGAATCAGTCATAGAGCCCATTGCCCTTCATGGTTGTGAGGTCTGGGGTCCGCTCACCAACCAAGACTTCACAAAATGGAACAAACACCAAATTGAGACTCTGCATGTAGAATTCTGCAAAAATATCCTTTGTGTACAGCGTAGAACACCAAATAATGCATGCAGAGCAGAATTAGGCCGATACCCACTAATTATCAAAATCCATAACAAAGCCATCACCTACAGAGAGATGAACCTGGAGAAGAGCAAGCTTGTCCTGGGGCTCTGTTCACAAACACAAACACACCCCACAGAGCTCCAGGACAGCAGCACAATTAGACCCAACCAAATCATGAGAAAACAAAAAGATAATTACTTGACACATTGGAAAGAATTTAAAAAACTGAGCAAACTAGAATGCTATTTGGTCCTAAACACAGAGTACACAGTGGCAGAATTCCTGACCATGTACAGACTATGAGCATAGCCTTGCTATTGAGAAAGGCCGCCGTAGGCAGACATGGCTGTCAAGAGAAGACAGGCTATGTGCACACTGCCCACAAAATGAGGTGGAAACTGAGCTGCACTTCCTAACCTCCTGCCCAATGTATGACCATATTAGAGAGACATACTTCCCTCAGATTACACAGATCCACAAAGAATTAAAAACAAATCCAACTCCCATATCTACTTGGTGAAATTACTCAGTGTGCCATCACAGCAGCAAGATTTGTGACCTGTTGCCACAAGAAAAGGGCAACCAGTGAAGAACAAACACCATTGTAAATACAACCCATATTTATGCTTATTTATTTTCCCTTGTGTACTTTAACCATTTGTACATTGTTACAACACTATATATATATATATATATAATATGACATTTGTAATTTTACTTCTGTATGTGTAATGTTTACTGTTCATTTGTATTGTTTATTTCACTTTTGTATATTATCTACCTCACTCTCTTGAGAGAGAGAGAGAGAGAGAGAGAGAGAGAGAGAGAGAGAGAGAGAGAGAGAGAGAGAGAGAGAGAAAGAGAAAGGTAGTGATCAGATGTGCCCCAGCATTGTGTGTGCGTGTGCTTGTGCATATGCAGGTGTGTTTGTTGGACAGAATGTGAGAGAGTGTTGGAATGTGAGAGAGTGTTAGAATGTGTGTGAGTGAGTAGTTGTCTTTGTTTTAGGACCAAACTAGAGGGAAGGAGAGGGAGACAACTGTAAACAGTGATTTGAGGAAAGACAGAGAAAAGAAAAGAAAGAACGAGAGATGGGGAATCATAAACATACATAGGGATTAAGTGAGTGAAGGGAAAACAGGAATGGGGGAGAGAGGAGGGAAAGAGAGACAGCTGTAGAATCATATCATCAAGAATTTGTCACTGTTCTGACAGATTAATGCATATGTGTGTGTTTCCGCGAGCATGTGTGTGTGTGTGTGATTGTGTGTGTGTGTGGGAAAACTACCATGTAAATTGTTCTGAGTGTGCTAGTGTGTGTGTGTGTAAATGTGACCGCTGTATCAGTTGTCTACAGCCCCTCTGCTGACAGAACTATGACACCATAGAGTTACATTGACCAGGAAGCGTAGAGCTATAAAACCACTGATCTATGAGACCGGAGATCTAGAACACACAGGAACACAACACTGAGGCTGCATATCTATGTTGAGAGAGAGTCATGGTCAGGGTAGGACTGATCTATGTGGACTGAGGCTGTATATCTATGTTGAGAGTCATGGTCATGGTAGGACTGATCTATGTGGACTGAGGCTGTATATCTATGTTGAGAGTCATGGTCAGGTAAGGGCTGATCTATGTGGACTGAAGCTGTGTAGCTATGATGAGAGCCATGGTCAGGGTAGGGCTGATCTATGTTGCGAGAGAGTCATGGCCATCGTAGGTCTGATCTATGTGGACTGAGGCTGTATATCTATGTTGAGAGTCATGGTCAGGGTAGGTCTGATCTATGTGGACTAAGGCTGTATAGCTATGATGAGAGTCATGGTCAGGGTAGGGCTGATCTATTCTGGACTGAGGCTGTATATCTATGTTGAGAGTCATGGTCAGGTAAGGGCTGATCTATGTGGACTGAAGCTGTGTAGCTATGATGAGAGCCATGGTCAGGGTAGGGCTGATCTATGTTGCGAGAGAGTCATGGCCATCGTAGGTCTGATCTATGTGGACTGAGGCTGTATATCTATGTTGAGAGTCATGGTCAGGGTAGGTCTGATCTATGTGGACTAAGGCTGTATAGCTATGATGAGAGTCATGGTCAGGGTAGGGCTGATCTATTCTGGACTGAGGCTGTATATCTATGTTGAGAGTCATGGTAGGTCTGATCTATGTGGCCTGAGGCTGTATATCTATGATGAGAGCCATGGTCAGGGTAGGTCTGATCTATGTGGACTGAGGCTGTATATCTATGTTGAGAGTCATGGTCAGGTAAGGGCTGATCTATGTGGACTGAAGCTATGTAGCTATGATGAGAGCCATGGTCAGGGTAGGGCTGATCTATGTGGACTGAGGCTGCATATCTATGTTGAGAGAGAGTCATGGTCAGGGTAGGATTGATCTATGTGGACTGAGGCTGTATATCTATGTTCAGAGTCATGGTTAGGGTAGGTCTGATCTATGTGGACTGAGGCTGTATATCTATGTTGGGAGAGAGTCATGGTAAATGTAGGTCTGGTCTTTGTGGATTGAGGCTGCATATCTATGTTGAGAGAGAGTCATGGTCAGCGTAGGTCTGATCTATGTGGACTGAGGCTGCATATCTATGTTGAGAGTTATGGTCATGGTAGGACTGATCTATGTAGACTGAGGCTGTATATCTATGTTGAGAGTCATGGTCAGGTAAGGGCTGATCTATGTGGACTGAAGCTGTGTAGCTATGATGAGAGCCATGGTCAGGGTAGGGCTGATCTATGTTGCGAGAGAGTCATGGCCATCGTAGGTCTGATCTATGTGGACTGAGGCTGTATATCTATGATGAGAGCCATGGTCAGGGTAGGTCTGATCTATGTGGACTGAGGCTGTATATCTATGTTGAGAGTCATGGTCAGGTAAGGGCTGATCTATGTGGACTGAAGCTGTGTAGCTATGATGAGAGCCATGGTCAGGGTAGGGCTGATCTATGTGGACTGAGGCTGTATATCTATGTTGGGAGAGAGCCATGGTAAAGGTAGGTCTGATCTATGTGGACTGAGGCTGCATATCTATGTTGAGAGTGAGTCATGGTCAGGGTAGGACTGATCTATGTGGACTGAGGCTGTCCACATAGATCAGTCCTACCCTAACCATGACTCTCTCTCAACATAGTTATACAGCCTCAGTCCACATAGATCAGCCCTACCCTGACCATGACCATGACTCTCAACATACATATACAGCCTCAGTCCACATAGATCAGTCCTACCCTGAGAGTCATGGTCATGGTAGGACTGATCTATGTGGACTGAGGCTGTATAAACATGTTGAGAGAGAGTCATGGTCATGGTAGGACTGATCTATGTGGACTGAGGCTGCATATCTATGTTGAGAGTGAGTCATGGTCAGGGTAGGACTGATCTATGTGGACTGAGGCTGTATATCTATGTTGAGAGTCATGGTCATGGTAGGACTGATCTATGTGGACCGAGGCTGTATATCTATGTTGAGAGTCATGGTCATGATCAGGGTAGGGCTGATTTATGTTGACTGAGGCTGTATAGCTATGCTGAGAAAGAGTCATGGTTAGGGTAGGGCTGATCTATGTGGACTGAGGTTGTATATCTATGATGAGAGTCATGGTTAGGGAAGGGCTGATCTATGTGGACTGAGCTTATATCTATGTTGAAAGAGTCATGGTCAGGGTAGGTCTGATCTATGTGGACTGAGCTTATATCTATGTTGAAAGAGTCATGGTCATGGTAGGACTGGAGAGACAAGCTGTCTGCACAAACAGACAAAGCCTTTCCTCAGGTGTGTGGGTGTGTGTGTGTGTGTGTGTGTGTCTGTTGAGCGTGGGGGGTGAGTGTGTGTTGGGCGTGGGTGGGTAAGTGTGTGTTGGGTGTGAGGGGTGAGTGTGTGTGTGTGCGTGTGTGTGCACTTGAGATGTTGTGTGGGTAATATTACTAACATTACAAGACCATTAATCTCTCTGAAGTAAACAGAATTAAAGTGTTTGTCTAATAAGTGTCTAGAGGCTCCATGGACGTGTGTGTGTGTGTGTGCGCAGCATACATATATTTACAGGTGTATATACAGTATGTCCCTTTGCCAACAGACCACTCCACTCACTTCCTCTGTGTACATACTGGACGTCTGTGTTTACTAACAGCTGTTCCTGCTCCACACAACTGAACTCAACATACAGGATATTAACACAGACTATAAACTGTACCTGACCCTTAAACTAACTTGTAGTGTCAATGCTAGCTACACAGTGATTTATTTAATTTCCTTTCAGAATTCAGTCATGACAACATTCACAGCACTAGGATGTGCATGGTGTTCATTCATAGCACTAGGATGTGCATGGTGTTCATTCATAGCACTAGGATGTGCATGGTGTTCATTCACAGCACTAGGATGTGCATGGTGTTCATTCATAGCACTAGGATGTGCATGGTGTTCATTCATAGCACTAGGATGTGCATGGTGTTCATTCATAGCACTAGGATGTGCATGGTGTTCATTCATAGCACTAGGATGTGCATGGTGTTCATTCATAGCATTAGGATGTGCATGGTGTTCATTCATAGCACTAGGATGTGCATGGTGTTCATTCATAGCACTAGGATGTTAATGGTGTTCATTCATAGCACTAGGATGTGCATGGTGTTCATTCATAGCATTAGGATGTGCATGGTGTTCATTCATAGCACTAGGATGTGCATGGTGTTCATTCATAGAATTAGGATGTGCATGGTGTTCATTCATAGCACTAGGATGTGCATGGTGTTCATTCATAGCACTAGGATGTTAATGGTGTTCATTCATAGCACTAGGATGTTAATGGTGTTCATTCACAGCACTAGGATGTGCATGGTTGTCACGCCCTGACCGTAGAGAGCCTTTTTATGTCTCTATTTGGTTTGGTCAGGGTGTGATTTGGATGTGCATTCTATGTGTTGTGTTTGGCCGAGTGTGGTTCCCAATCAGAGGCAGCTGTCTATCGTTGTCTCTGATTGGGAATCATACTTAGGTAGCCTTTTTTCCCACCTATGTTGTGGGATCTTGTCCTTGTCTTGTTGCAGTTGAGCCCCACAAGGCTGTATGTTTCGTTGGTTCTCTCTTTCTTGTTTTTGTGGTTACCTACCCCACGCTGCATCTTGGTCCACTTCTTCAGACGAGCGTTACAGAAGATCCCACCACAAAAATACCAAGCAGCGTTTTCTGGAGGAGTGGACATGGGAGGAGATACTGGAGGGCAAGGGACCCTGGGCGCAGGCTGGAGAATATCGCCGTCCTAAGGTAGAAATGGAAGCAGCAATAGCGGAACGGCGAAGATACAGGCAGCCCCCCCAAAAAATTTGGAAGGGGCACACGAGGAGATTGGCGGAGTCAGGTTATAGACCTGAGTCAACTCCCTGTGATTACCGTGGGGAGAGTGTGACTAGTCAGGCCCCATGTTATGCGGCTCTGCGCAGTGTGTCTCCGGTGCGCATGCACAGCCCGGTGCGCTACTTTTCAGCTCCTCGCATTTGTCGAGCTAGAATGGCATTCAGCCAGGATAGATGGTGCCGGCTCAGCGCATCTGGCCTCCAGTGCGTCTCTTCGGTCCAAGATATCCTGCGGCGGCTCTGCGCACTGTGTCTCCGGTGCGCTTTCACAGCCCAGTGCGTCCTGTGCCAACGCCCCGCAGGTGCCGGGCTAGGGTGAGCATCCAGCTAGGACGGGTTGTGTCTGCGCTCCAGACCTCCAGTGCGTCTCCACGGCCCAGTATATCCGGTGCCAGCTCCACGAACCCAGCCTCCAGTGATGATCCATGGCACGAAGCCTGCAGTGATGATCCATGGCACGAAGCCTCCAGTGATGATCCATGGCACGAAGCCTGCAGTGATGATCCATTGCACGAAGCCTCCAGTGATGATCCATGGCACGAAGCCTCCAGTGATGATCCATGGCACGAAGCCTCCAGTGATGATCCATGGCACGAAGCCTCCAGTGATGATCCATGGCACGAAGCCTCCAGGAATAATCCATGGCACGAAGCCTCCAGTGATGATCCATGGCGCGAAGCCTCCAGTGATGATCCATGGCACGAAGCCTCCAGCAACGGTCCCTAGTCCGGAGCCTCCAGCGATGGTCCCCAGTCCGGGGCCTGCAGCGAGGGTCCCCAGTCCGAGGCCTGCAGCGAGGGTCCCCAGTCCGAGGCCTGCAGCGAGGGTCCCTAATCCGGGGCCTGCAGAGAGGGTCCCCAGTCCGGGGTCGGCGACAAGGGTTCCCGCACCAGAGGTGCCACCAAAGTGGGAGGAGCCAGAGGTGGTGCGGGATCTGCGTCCCACACCGGAGCCGCCAGAGAGGATAGATGCCCACCCGGACCCTCCCCTATAGGTTCAGGTTTTGCGGCCTGAGTCCGCACCTTTGAGGGGGGGTACTGTCACTCCCTGACCTTAGAGAGCCTTTTTATGTCTCTATTTGGTTTGGTCAGGGTGTGATTTTGGTGGGCATTCTATGTGTTGTATTTCTTTGTGTTTGGCCGAGTGTGGTTCCCAATCAGAGGCAGCTGTCTATCGTTGTCTCTGATTGGGAATCATACTTAGGTAGCCTTTTTTCCCACCTATGTTGTGGGATCTTGTCCTTGTCTTGTTGCAGTTGAGCCCCACAAGGCTGTATGTTTCGTTGGTTCTCTCTTTCTTGTTTTTGTGGTTACCTACCCCACGCTGCATCTTGGTCCACTTCTTCAGACGAGCGTTACAATGGTGTTCATTCATAGCACTAGGATGTGCATGGTGTTCATTCATAGCACTAGGATGTTAATGGTGTTCATTCATAGCACTAGGATGTGCATGGTGTTCATTCATAGCACTAGGATGTGCATGGTGTTCGTTCCATGCACAAAAACATCAACAGTAGAGCATCCCATGACATGTATAATATAACCCTGGATGCTGATTGGCTGAAAAACTCCTTGTTTACTGTTCTATTTACGTTGGTAACCTGTTGATAATAGCAATAAGAGACCTCAGGGGTTTGTGGTTTATGACCTATATACCACGGCATAAGAACAGCCATAAGCCGTGGTATATTGGCCCTATACCAAACCCACTCATACCGTATTGCTTAATTATAATACAACTATGTTATACAAATACTTCCCATATATTCCTTTCTTCTTACAGTATGTAAACGCAGCAAAAAAACAAACGTCCTCTCACTGTCAGCTGCGTTTATTTTCAGCAATCTTAATGTGTGAATATTTGTATGAACATAACAAGATTCAACAACTGAGACAAACTGAACAAGTTCCACAGACATGTGACTAACAGAAATGGAATAATGTGTTCCTGAACAAAGGGAGGGTCAAAATCAATAGTAACAGTCAGTATCTGGTGTGGCCACCAGCTGCATTAAGTACTGCAGTGCATCTCCTCCTCATGGACTGTACCAGATTTACCAGTTCTTGCTGTGAGATGTTACCCCACTCTTCCATGGCACCTGCAAGTTCCCGGACATTTCTGTGGGGAATGGCCCTAGCCCTCACCCTCCGATCCAACAGGTCCCAGACGTGCTCAATGGAAGATACGGGCTCTTCGCTGGCCATGGCAGAACACTGACATTCCTGTCTTGCAGGAAATCACGCACAGAACGAGCAGTATGGCTGGTGGCATTGTCATGCTGAAGGGTCATGTCAGAATGAGCCTGCAGGAAGGGTACCACATGAGGGAGGAGGATGTCTTCCTTGTAATGCACAGCGTTGAGATTGCCTCCAATGACAACCTCAGTCTGATGATGCTGTGACACACCGCCCCAGACCGTGACGGACCCTCCACCTCCAAATCGATCCCGCTCCAGAGTACAGGCCTCGGTGTGACGCTCATTCCTTCAATGATAAACACAGATCCGACCATCACCCCTGGTGAGACAAAACCACAACTCATCAGTGAAGAGCACTTTTTGCCAGTCCTGTCTGGTCCAGCAACGGTGGGTTTGTGTCCATAGGCGACGTTGTTGCCAGTGATGTCTGCTGAGGACCTGCCTTACATCAGGCCTACAAGCCCTCAGTCCAGCCTCTCTGTCTATTGCGGACAGTCTGAGCACTGATGGAGGGATTGTGCACTCCTGGTGTAACTCGGGCAGTTGTTGTTGCCATCCTGTACCTGTCCCGCAGGTGTGATGTTCAGATGTACCGATCCTGTGCAGGTGTTGTTACACGTGGTCTGCCACTGCGAGGACAATCAGCTGTCTGTCCTGTCTCCCTGTAGCGCTGTCTTAGGCGTCTCACAGTACGGACATTGCAATTTATTGCCCTGGTCACATCTGCAGTCCTCATGCCTCCCTGCAGAATGCCTAAGGCACGTTCACGCAGATGAGTAGGGACCCTGGGCATCTTTCTTTTTGTTTTTTTCAGAGTCAGTAGAAAGGCCTCTTTAGTGTCCTAAGTTTTCATAACTGTGACCTTAATTGCCTACCGTCTGTAAGCTGTTAGTGTCTTAACGACCGTTCCACAGGTGCATGTTCATTAATTGTTTATGGTTCATTGAACAAGCATGGGAAACAGTGTTTAAACCCTTTGCAATGAAGATCTGTGTAGTATTTTGGATTTTTCCAAACTGTCTTTGAAAGACAGGGTCCTGAAAAAGGGATGTTTCTTTTTTTGCTGAGTTTATAAAAGTTAGCATTGTGGTATTGACGTTAGGGTGTGCAGGTGTTATTTTTTTATTTTTTTTGCAGCTCATCCCCTCTCAGAGTACTCGTCCTCCCCACTTCCTGTCTCGCTGCCTCTCTCTTTCTCTCTCTCCGGAGTTTGTTTAGGACAGCGACAGCCGGGAAGTATATTTAGACTACGTATGTTCACACTGTCTGAACACTAAGCTCAGCAGAGAGGGAGGGAGGGAGAGAGAGGGAGGGAGGGGGAGGGAGAGAGAGGGAGGGAGAGAGAGGGAGGGAGGGAGGGAGGGAGAGAGAGGGAGAGAGAGGGAGAGAGAGAGGGGAGGAGGGGGAGGACTGCAATGATGGAGAAGGGAAGGAAATATGGAGGGACTCAAATAGAGAAAGATAGTGAGGGAGGGGTGGGAATTCTTCCTTTCCCCCTCTCTCGCTCTCTTTCTCTCACTCTCTCTCTCACACTCTATTTCTTTCTCTCTTGCTCTCTCTCTCCCCCTCTCTCTCTCCCTCTCTCTCTCCCTTTCTCTCTCTCTTCACTCTCTCATTCTGTTACTGTCTCCAGTCTCAAAGATAACTACGACTGATAGAGAGAACAAGAGAGAGGGGGGTGGGGGATTCTTCCTTTCCCCCTTTCTCGCTCTCTTTCTCTCACTCTCTCTCTCACACTCTCTTTCTTTCTCTCTCTCTCTCCCTCT
>NC_048567.1:9229876-9274876 GCF_013265735.2 Oncorhynchus mykiss | reverse complement strand
TTACCACAGAATTCTGGACATCCCCCCAGGAGCTACTGCCATCAACATCACAGAGAGACACGCCAGCTCCAACTACCTGGGTAACACACACAGGCTAGAGATAGAGATGGTAAACCAAGCTGAAGACCACTACTAGTGTGGTCTAGAATTCACACCAGACTCCCAGGCCAACATAACAATGCCAGTCCAGTCGTTGGAGCCTGAGAAGAGATGTAGATTTGATAATGTCATTTGGCCAGTGAATGTGTGTGTGCTGGATTGGCATTGTTATGTTGGCCTGGGAGTCTGGTGTGAATTCTTTGGCCTGGCAGACTAACCTCAGATAAAGCTGCTATTGTTACAGTCCTTAGAGGCCTAGAGCAGAGACACCATGTGTCTGTCTACCCACTGTCTGCTGTCTGTTAATGATACTAAACTGTGTGTGTGTGTGTAGTTTGTGTGTATGTGTGTGTGTGCGGTTCGTGTGTCTGTCTTCATGAGTATGTCAGTGTCTGTGTGTGTCTAATGTGTATGTGTCTGAGACTATGTTTGTGTGTGTCTGTGTGTGTCTAATGTGTGTGTGTGTCTTTTTAGAGGAATTGACTGGTTTGCAGACTGAACATGACTTTAAAAGAAAACCATACCCAAACCCTCCCTTCGTCCTCCCCTTTCCTCCCCCTTCTCTCAACCATTCCTCCTTTCTCTCTATCCATCCCTCCCTCCCTCCCTCCCTCCCTCCCTCCCTCCCTCCCTCCCTCCCTCCCTCCCTCCCTCCCAGCCCTACGTAGTGGTACAGGTGTATCAGTAGTGAATGGGCGCTGGGCGGTGGATCCTCCAGGAGACTACGAGGCAGGGGGGACTACCTTCACCTACACCCGCCCCAGGGCTCTCTCTGATGGGCAGGAGGACAGAGGAGAGACCCTTAGAGCTCCAGGACCCACCACCACACAACTGACTCTATATGTGAGTAGGACACACTTATACACACACGCACATTCCCCACACACACACACACACACACACACACACACACACACACACACACACACACACACACACACACACACTTAAACACACACACCCACACACACACTTAAACACACACACATTTTTGTTGATTAAATCAGAAGATATATTTCTTTGCTCCTGTGTTACATATAGATGTCTCAATGGCCCTAGGCTATGTTGTCCTGTAGTGTATATAGATCACCATCAAGACAGGGTTATGTTGTCCTGTAGTTTATATAGATCACCATGAAGACAGGGTTATGTTGTCCTGTAGTCTATATAGATCACCATGAAGACCCTAGATTATGTTATGTTGTTCTGTAGTTTATATAGATCACCATGAAGACATTGTTATGTTGTCCTGTAGTTTATATAGATCACCATGAAGACCCTAGGTTATGATGTCCTGTAGTTTATATAGATCACCATGAAGACCCTAGGTTATGATGTCCTGTAGTTTATATAGATCACCATGAAGACCCTAGGTTATGTTGTCCTGTAGTTTATATAGATCTCCATGAAGACCCTAGGTTATGTTGTCCTGTAGTTTATATAGATCACCATGAAGACAGGGTTATGTTGTTCTGTAGTTTATAAAGATCACCATGAAGATAGGGTTATGTTGTCCTGTAGTCTATATAGATCACCATCAAGACAGGGTTATGTTGTCCTGTAGTTTATATAGATCACCATGAAGACAGGGTTATGTTGTCCTGTAGTCTATATAGATCACCATGAAGACCCTAAATTATGTTGTCCTGTAGTTTTTATAGATCACCATGAAGACAGGGTTATGTTGTTCTGTAGTTTATATAGATCACCATGAAGACAGGGTTATGTTGTCCTGTAGTCTATATAGATCACCATGAAGACAGGGTTATGTTGTCCTGTAGTTTATATAGATCACCATGAAGACCCTAGGTTTTGTTGTCCTGTAGTTTTTATAGATCACCATGAAGACCCTAGGTTATGATGTCCTGTAGTCTATATAGATCACCATGAAGACAGGGTTATGTTGTCCTGTAGTCTATATAGATCACCATGAAGACCCTAAATTATGTTGTCCTGTAGTTTTTATAGATCACCATGAAGACAGGGTTATGTTGTTCTGTAGTTTATATAGATCACCATGAAGACAGGGTTATGTTGTTCTGTAGTTTATATAGATCACCATGAAGACAGGGTTATGTTGTTCTGTAGTTTATAAAGATCACCATGAAGACAGGGTTATGTTGTCCTGTAGTTTATATAGATCACCATGAAGACAGGGTTATGTTGTCCTGTAGTTTATATAGATCACCATGAAGACAGGGTTATGTTGTCCTGTAGTCTATATAGATCACCATCAAGACAGGGTTATGTTGTCCTGTAGTTTATATAGATCACCATGAAGACAGGGTTATGTTGTCCTGTAGTCTATATAGATCACCATGAAGACCCTAAATTATGTTGTCCTGTAGTTTATATAGATCACCATGAAGACAGGGTTATGTTGTCCTGTAGTCTATATAGATCACCATGAAGACAGGGTTATGTTGTTCTGTAGTTTATATAGATCACCATGAAGACATTGTTATGTTGTCCTGTAGTTTATATAGATCACCATGAAGACCCTAGGTTATGTTGTCCTGTAGTCTATATAGATCACCATGAAGACCCTAGGTTATGATGTCCTGTAGTTTATATAGATCACCATGAAGACCCTAGGTTATGATGTCCTGTAGTTTATATAGATCACCATGAAGACCCTAGGTTATGTTGTCCTGTAGTTTATATAGATCACCATGAAGACCCTAGGTTATGTTGTCCTGTAGTTTATATAGATCACCATGAAGACAGGGTTATGTTGTTCTGTAGTTTATAAAGATCACCATGAAGACAGGGTTATGTTGTCCTGTAGTCTATATAGATCACCATGAAGACAGGGTTATGTTGTCCTGTAGTTTATATAGATCACCATGAAGACAGGGTTATGTTGTTCTGTAGTTTATATAGATCACAATGAAGACAAGGCTATGTTGTCGGGTAGTGTATATAGATCACCGTGAAGAGCCTAGGTTATCATGTCCTGTAGTCTATATAGATCACCATGAAGACCCTAGGTTATGATGTCCTGTAGTTTATATAGATCACCATGAAGACAGGGCTATGTTGTCCTGTAGTCTATATAGATCACCATGAAGACCCTAGGTTATGATGTCCTGTAGTTTATATAGATCACCATGAAGACCCTAGGTTATGATGTCCTGTAGTCTATATAGATCACCATGAAGACCCTAGGTTATGATGTCCTGTAGTTTATATAGATCACCATGAAGACCCTAGGATATGATGTCCTGTAGTCTATATAGATCACCATGAAGACCCTAGGTTATGTTGTCCTGTAGTTTATATAGATCACCATGAAGACAGGGTTATGTTGTCCTGTAGTTTATATAGATCACCATGAAGACCCTAGGTGATGTTGTCCTGTAGTCTATATAGATCACCATGAAGACCCTAGGTTATGATGTCCTGTAGTTTATATAGATCACCATGAAGACAGGGTTATGTTGTCCTGTAGTCTATATAGATCACCATGAAGACCCTAGGTTATGATGTCCTGTAGTCTATATAGATCACCATGAAGACAGGGTTATGTTGTCCTGTAGTTTATATAGGTCACCATGAAGACCCTAGGTTTTGTTGTCCTGTAGTTTATATAGATCACCATGAAGACCCTAGGTTTTGTTGTCCTGTAGTTTATATAGATCACCATGAAGACCCTAGGTGATGTTGTCCTGTAGTCTATATAGATCACCATGAAGACCCTAGGTTATAATGTCCTGTAGTTTATATAGATCACCATGAAGACCCTAGGTTATGATGTCCTGTAATCTATATAGATCACCATGAAGACAGGGTTATGTTGTCCTGTAGTTTATATAGATCACCATGAAGACAGGGTTATGTTGTCCTATAGTTTATATAGATCACCATGAAGACAGGGTTATGTTGTCCTGTAGTTTATATAGATCACCATGAAGACAGGGTTATGTTGTCCTGTAGTCTATATAGATCACCATGAAGACAGGGTTATGTTGTCCTGTAGTTTATATAGATCACCATGAAGACATTGTTATGTTGTCCTGTAGTTTATATAGATCACCATGAAGACATGGTTATGTTGTCCTGTAGTTTATATAGATCACCATGAAGACAGGGTTATGTTGTTCTGTAGTTTATATAGATCACAATGAAGACAAGGCTATGTTGTCGGGTAGTGTATATAGATCACCATGAAGAGCCTAGGTTATGATGTCCTGTAGTCTATATAGATCACCATGAAGACCCTAGGTTATGATGTCCTGTAGTTTATATAGATCACCATGAAGACAGGGCTATGTTGTCCTGTAGTCTATATAGATCACCATGAAGACCCTAGGTTATGATGTCCTGTAGTTTATATAGATCACCATGAAGACCCTAGGTTATGATGTCCTGTAGTCTAAATAGATCACCATGAAGACCCTAGGTTATGATGTCCTGTAGTTTATATAGATCACCATGAAGACCCTAGGTTATGATGTCCTGTAGTCTATATAGATCACCATGAAGACCCTAGGTTATGATGTCCTGTAGTTTATATAGATCACCATGAAGACCCTAGGTTATGATGTCCTGTAGTCTATATAGATCACCATGAAGACCCTAGGTTATGTTGTCCTGTAGTTTATATAGATCACCATGAAGACAGGGTTATGTTGTCCTGTAGTTTATATAGATCACCATGAAGACCCTAGGTGATGTTGTCCTGTAGTCTATATAGATCACCATGAAGACCCTAGGTTATGATGTCCTGTAGTTTATATAGATCACCATGAAGACAGGGTTATGTTGTCCTGTAGTCTATATAGATCACCATGAAGACCCTAGGTTATGATGTCCTGTAGTCTATATAGATCACCATGAAGACAGGGTTATGTTGTCCTGTAGTTTATATAGGTCACCATGAAGACCCTAGGTTTTGTTGTCCTGTAGTTTATATAGATCACCATGAAGACCCTAGGTTATGATGTCCTGTAGTCTATATAGATCACCATGAAGACCCTAGGTTATGTTGTCCTGTAGTTTATAAAGATCACCATGAAGACAGGGTTATGTTGTCCTGTAGTCTATATAGATCACCATGAAGACAGGGTTATGTTGTCCTGTAGTTTATATAGATCACCATGAAGACAGGGTTATGTTGTTCTGTAGTTTATATAGATCACAATGAAGACAAGGCTATGTTGTCGGGTAGTGTATATAGATCACCGTGAAGAGCCTAGGTTATCATGTCCTGTAGTCTATATAGATCACCATGAAGACCCTAGGTTATGATGTCCTGTAGTTTATATAGATCACCATGAAGACAGGGCTATGTTGTCCTGTAGTCTATATAGATCACCATGAAGACCCTAGGTTATGATGTCCTGTAGTTTATATAGATCACCATGAAGACCCTAGGTTATGATGTCCTGTAGTCTATATAGATCACCATGAAGACCCTAGGTTATGATGTCCTGTAGTTTATATAGATCACCATGAAGACCCTAGGTTATGATGTCCTGTAGTCTATATAGATCACCATGAAGACCCTAGGTTATGTTGTCCTGTAGTTTATATAGATCACCATGAAGACAGGGTTATGTTGTCCTGTAGTTTATATAGATCACCATGAAGACCCTAGGTGATGTTGTCCTGTAGTCTATATAGATCACCATGAAGACCCTAGGTTATGATGTCCTGTAGTTTATATAGATCACCATGAAGACAGGGTTATGTTGTCCTGTATTCTATATAGATCACCATGAAGACCCTAGGTTATGATGTCCTGTAGTCTATATAGATCACCATGAAGACAGGGTTATGTTGTCCTGTAGTTTATATAGGTCACCATGAAGACCCTAGGTTTTGTTGTCCTGTAGTTTATATAGATCACCATGAAGACCCTAGGTTTTGTTGTCCTGTAGTTTATATAGATCACCATGAAGACCCTAGGTGATGTTGTCCTGTAGTCTATATAGATCACCATGAAGACCCTAGGTTATAATGTCCTGTAGTTTATATAGATCACCATGAAGACAGGGTTATGTTGTCCTATAGTTTATATAGATCACCATGAAGACAGGGTTATGTTGTCCTGTAGTTTATATAGATCACCATGAAGACAGGGTTATGTTGTCCTGTAGTCTATATAGATCACCATGAAGACAGGGTTATGTTGTCCTGTAGTTTATATAGATCACCATGAAGACATTGTTATGTTGTCCTGTAGTTTATATAGATCACCATGAAGACATGGTTATGTTGTCCTGTAGTTTATATAGATCACCATGAAGACAGGGTTATGTTGTTCTGTAGTTTATATAGATCACAATGAAGACAAGGCTATGTTGTCTGGTAGTGTATATAGAACACCATGAAGAGCCTAGGTTATGATGTCCTGTAGTCTATATAGATCACCATGAAGACCCTAGGTTATGATGTCCTGTAGTTTATATAGATCACCATGAAGACAGGGCTATGTTGTCCTGTAGTCTATATAGATCACCATGAAGACCCTAGGTTATGATGTCCTGTAGTTTATATAGATCACCATGAAGACCCTAGGTTATGATGTCCTGTAGTCTAAATAGATCACCATGAAGACCCTAGGTTATGATGTCCTGTAGTTTATATAGATCACCATGAAGACCCTAGGTTATGATGTCCTGTAGTTTATATAGATCACCATGAAGACAGGGTTATGTTGTCCTGTAGTTTATATAGATCACCATGAAGACAGGGTTATGTTGTCCTGTAGTTTATATAGATCACCATGAAGACCCTAGGTGATGTTGTCCTGTAGTCTATATAGATCACCATGAAGACCCTAGGTTATGATGTTCTGTAGTTTATATAGATCACCATGAAGACCCTAGGTTATGATGTCCTGTAGTCTATATAGATCACCATGAAGACCCTAGGTTATGTTGTCCTGTAGTTTATATAGATCACCATGAAGACAGGGTTATGTTGTCCTGTAGTTTATATAGATCACCATGAAGACCCTAGGTGATGTTGTCCTGTAGTCTATAAAGATCACCATGAAGACCCTAGGTTATGATGTCCTGTAGTTTATATAGATCACCATGAAGACAGGGTTATGTTGTCCTGTAGTCTATATAGATCACCATGAAGACCCTAGGTTATGATGTCCTGTAGTCTATATAGATCACCATGAAGACAGGGTTATGTTGTCCTGTAGTTTATATAGGTCACCATGAAGACCCTAGGTTGTGTTGTCCTGTAGTTTATATAGATCACCATGAAGACCCTAGGTTTTGTTGTCCTGTAGTTTATATAGATCACCATGAAGACCCTAGGTTTTGTTGTCCTGTAGTCTATATAGATCACCATGAAGACCCTAGGTTATGATGTCCTGTAGTCTATATAGATCACCATGAATACCCTAGGTTATGATGTCCTGTAGTCTATATAGATCACCATGAAGACCCTAGGTTTTGTTGTCCTGTAGTCTATATAGATCACCATGAAGACCCTAGGTTATGATGTCCTGTAGTCTATATAGATAACCATGAATACCCTAGGTTATGATGTCCTGTAGTTTATATAGATCACCATGAAGACCCTTAGTTATGATGTCCTGTAGTCTATATAGATCACCATGAAGACCCTAGGTTATGTTGTCCTGTAGTTTATATAGATCACCATGAAGACCCTAGGTTATGATGTCCTGTAGTTTATATAGATCACCATGAAGACAGGGTTATGTTGTCCTGTAGTTTATATAGATCACCATAAAGACATGGTTATGTTGTCCTATAGTTTATATAGATCACCATGAAGACAGGGTTATGTTGTCCTGTAGTTTATATAGATCACCATGAAGACCCTAGGTTTTGTTGTCCTGTAGTCTATATAGATCACCATGAATACCCTAGGTTATGATGTCCTGTAGTCTATATAGATCACCATGAATACCCTAGGTTATGATGTCCTGTAGTTTATATAGATCACCATGAAGACCCTAGGTTATGTTGTCCTATAGTTTATATAGATCACCATGAAGACAGGGTTATGTTGTCCTGTAGTTTATATAGATCACCATGAAGACCCTAGGTTATGATGTCCTGTAGTTTATATAGATCACCATGAAGACAGGGTTATGTTGTCCTGTAGTTTATATAGATCACCATAAAGACATGGTTATGTTGTCCTATAGTTTATATAGATCACCATGAAGACAGGGTTATGTTGTCCTGTAGTTTATATAGATCACCATGAAGACCCTAGGTTTTGTTGTCCTGTAGTCTATATAGATCACCATGAATACCCTAGGTTATGATGTCCTGTAGTCTATATAGATCACCATGAAGACCCTAGGTTACGATGTCCTGTAGTCTATATAGATCACCATGAATACCCTAGGTTATGATGTCCTGTAGTCTATATAGATCACCATGAAGACCCTAGGTTATGTTGTCCTGTAGTCTATATAGATCACCATGAAGACCCTAGGTTATGATGTCCTGTAGTCTATATAGATCACCATGAAGACCCTAGGTTATGATGTCCTGTAGTTTATATAGATCACCATGAAGACCCTAGGTTATGATGTCCTGTAGTTTATATAGATCACCATGAAGACAGGGTTATGTTGTCCTGTAGTCTATATAGATCACCATGAAGACCCTAGGTTATGTTGTCCTGTAGTGTATATAGATCACCATGAAGACCCTAGGTTATGATGTCCTGTAGTCTATATAGATCACCATGAATACCCTAGGTTATGATGTCCTGAAGTCTATATAGATCACCATGAAGATCCTAGGTTATGATGTCCTGTAGTCTATATAGATCACCATGAAGACAGGGTTATGTTGTCCTGTAGTCTATATAGATCACCATGAAGACCCTAGGTTATGTTGTCCTGTAGTCTATATAGATCACCATGAAGACAGGGTTATGTTGTCCTGTAGTCTATATAGATCACCATGAAGACCCTAGGTTATGATGTCCTGTAGTTTATATAGATCACCATGAAGACAGGTCTATGTTGTCCTGTAGTCTATATAGATCACCATGAAGACCCTAGGTTATGATGTCCTGTAGTTTATATAGATCACCATGAAGACAGGGCTATGTTGTCCTGTAGTCTATATAGATCACCATGAAGACCCTCGGTTATGATGTCCTGTAGTTTATATAGATCACCATGAAGACCCTAGGTTATGATGTCCTGTAGTCTATATAGATCACCATGAAGACCCTAGGTTATGATGTCCTGTAGTTTATATTGATCACCATGAAGACCCTAGGTTATGATGTCCTGTAGTCTATATAGATCACCATGAAGACCCTAGGTTATGTTGTCCTGTAGTCTATATAGATCACCATGAAGACAGGGTTATGATGTCCTGTAGTTTATATAGATCACCATGAAGACAGGGTTATGTTGTCCTGTAGTCTATATAGATCACCATGAAGACCCTAGGTTATGTTGTCCTGTAGTCTATATAGATCACCATGAAGACAGGGTTATGTTGTCCTGTAGTCTATATAGATCACCATGAAGGCCCTAGGTTATGTTGTCCTGTAGTCTATATAGATCACCATGAAGACAGGGTTATGATGTCCTGTAGTTTATATAGATCACCATGAAGACCCTAGGTTATGTTGTCCTGTAGTTTATATAGATCACCACGAAGACAGGCTTATGTTGTCCTGTAGTTTATATAGATCACCATGAAGACCCTAGGTTTTGTTGTCCTGTAGTTTATATAGATCACCATGAAGACAGGGTTATGTTGTCCTGTAGTTTATATAGATCACCATGAAGACATTGTTATGTTGTCCTGTAGTTTATATAGGTCACCATGAAGACACTAGGTTTTGTTGTCCTGTAGTTTATATAGATCACCATGAAGACCCTAGGTTATGTTGTCCTGTAGTTTATATAGATCACCATGAAGACCCTAGGTTATGTTGTCCTGTAGTCTATATAGATCACCATGAAGACAGGGTTATGTTGTCCTGTAGTTTATAGAGATCACCATGAAGACAGGGTTATGTTGTCCTGTAGTCTATATAGATCACCATGAAGACCCTAGGTTATGTTGTCCTGTAGTCTATATAGATCACCATGAAGACAGGGTTATGTTGTCCTGTAGTCTATATAGATCACCATGAAGACCCTAGGTTATGATGTCCTGTAGTTTATATAGATCACCATGAAGACCCTAGGTTATGATGTCCTGTAGTTTATATAGATCACCATGAAGACAGGGTTATGTTGTCCTGTAGTTTATATAGATCACCATGAAGACCCTAGGTTATGATGTCCTGTAGTTTATATTGATCACCATGAAGACCCTAGTTTATGTTGTCCTGTAGTTTCTATAGATCACCATGAAGACAGGGTTATGTTGTCCTGTAGTTTATATAGATCACCATAAAGACATGGTTATGTTGTCCTATAGTTTATATAGATCACCATGAAGACAGGGTTATGTTGTCCTGTAGTTTATATAGATCACCATGAAGACCCTAGGTTTTGTTGTCCTGTAGTCTATATAGATCACCATGAATACCCTAGGTTATGATGTCCTGTAGTCTATATAGATCACCATGAAGACCCTAGGTTATGATGTCCTGTAGTCTATATAGATCACCATGAATACCCTAGGTTATGATGTCCTGTAGTCTATATAGATCACCATGAAGACCATAGGTTATGTTGTCCTGTAGTCTATATAGATCACCATGAAGACCCTAGGTTATGATGTCCTGTAGTCTATATAGATCACCATGAAGACCCTAGGTTATGATGTCCTGTAGTTTATATAGATCACCATGAAGACCCTAGGTTATGATGTCCTGTAGTTTATATAGATCACCATGAAGACAGGGTTATGTTGTCCTGTAGTCTATATAGATCACCATGAAGACCCTAGGTTATGTTGTCCTGTAGTGTATATAGATCACCATGAAGACCCTAGGTTATGATGTCCTGTAGTCTATATAGATCACCATGAATACCCTAGGTTATGATGTCCTGAAGTCTATATAGATCACCATGAAGATCCTAGGTTATGATGTCCTGTAGTCTATATAGATCACCATGAAGACAGGGTTATGTTGTCCTGTAGTCTATATAGATCACCATGAAGACCCTAGGTTATGTTGTCCTGTAGTCTATATAGATCACCATGAAGACAGGGTTATGTTGTCCTGTAGTCTATATAGATCACCATGAAGACCCTAGGTTATGATGTCCTGTAGTTTATATAGATCACCATGAAGACAGGTCTATGTTGTCCTGTAGTCTATATAGATCACCATGAAGACCCTAGGTTATGATGTCCTGTAGTTTATATAGATCACCATGAAGACAGGGCTATGTTGTCCTGTAGTCTATATAGATCACCATGAAGACCCTCGGTTATGATGTCCTGTAGTTTATATAGATCACCATGAAGACCCTAGGTTATGATGTCCTGTAGTCTATATAGATCACCATGAAGACCCTAGGTTATGATGTCCTGTAGTTTATATTGATCACCATGAAGACCCTAGGTTATGATGTCCTGTAGTCTATATAGATCACCATGAAGACCCTAGGTTATGTTGTCCTGTAGTCTATATAGATCACCATGAAGACAGGGTTATGATGTCCTGTAGTTTATATAGATCACCATGAAGACAGGGTTATGTTGTCCTGTAGTCTATATAGATCACCATGAAGACCCTAGGTTATGTTGTCCTGTAGTCTATATAGATCACCATGAAGACAGGGTTATGTTGTCCTGTAGTCTATATAGATCACCATGAAGGCCCTAGGTTATGTTGTCCTGTAGTCTATATAGATCACCATGAAGACAGGGTTATGATGTCCTGTAGTTTATATAGATCACCATGAAGACCCTAGGTTATGTTGTCCTGTAGTTTATATAGATCACCACGAAGACAGGCTTATGTTGTCCTGTAGTTTATATAGATCACCATGAAGACCCTAGGTTTTGTTGTCCTGTAGTTTATATAGATCACCATGAAGACAGGGTTATGTTGTCCTGTAGTTTATATAGATCACCATGAAGACATTGTTATGTTGTCCTGTAGTTTATATAGGTCACCATGAAGACACTAGGTTTTGTTGTCCTGTAGTTTATATAGATCACCATGAAGACCCTAGGTTATGTTGTCCTGTAGTTTATATAGATCACCATGAAGACCCTAGGTTATGTTGTCCTGTAGTCTATATAGATCACCATGAAGACAGGGTTATGTTGTCCTGTAGTTTATAGAGATCACCATGAAGACAGGGTTATGTTGTCCTGTAGTCTATATAGATCACCATGAAGACCCTAGGTTATGTTGTCCTGTAGTCTATATAGATCACCATGAAGACAGGGTTATGTTGTCCTGTAGTCTATATAGATCACCATGAAGACCCTAGGTTATGATGTCCTGTAGTTTATATAGATCACCATGAAGACCCTAGGTTATGATGTCCTGTAGTTTATATAGATCACCATGAAGACAGGGTTATGTTGTCCTGTAGTTTATATAGATCACCATGAAGACCCTAGGTTATGATGTCCTGTAGTTTATATTGATCACCATGAAGACCCTAGTTTATGTTGTCCTGTAGTTTCTATAGATCACCATGAAGACAGGGTTATGTTGTTCTGTAGTTTATATAGATCACCATGAAGACAGGGTTTTGTTTATCTGTAGTGTATATAGATCACCATGAAGACCCTAGGTTATGTTGTCCTGTAGTTTATATAGATCACCATGAAGACAGGGTTATGTTGTCCTGTAGTTTATATAGATCACCATGAAGACCCTAGGTTATGATGTCCTGTAGTCTATATAGATCACCATGAATACCCTAGGTTATGATGTCCTGTAGTCTATATAGATCACCATGAAGACCCTAGGTGATGTTGTCCTGTAGTCTATATAGATCACCATGAAGACCCTAGGTTATGATGTCCTGTAGTTTATATAGATCACCATGAAGACAGGGTTATGTTGTCCTGTAGTCTATATAGATCACCATGAAGACCCTAGGTTATGATGTCCTGTAGTCTATATAGATCACCATGAAGACAGGGTTATGTTGTCCTGTAGTTTATATAGGTCACCATGAAGACCCTAGGTTTTGTTGTCCTGTAGTTTATATAGATCACCATGAAGACCCTAGGTTTTGTTGTCCTGTAGTTTATATAGATCACCATGAAGACCCTAGGTTTTGTTGTCCTGTAGTCTATATAGATCACCATGAAGACCCTAGGTTATGATGTCCTGTAGTCTATATAGATCACCATGAAGACCTTAGGTTTTGTTGTCCTGTAGTCTATATAGATCACCATGAAGACCCTAGGTTATGATGTCCTGTAGTTTATATAGATCACCATGAAGACAGGGTTATGTTGTCCTATAGTTTATATAGATCACCATGAAGACAGGGTTATGTTGTCCTGTAGTTTATATAGATCACCATGAAGACCCTAGGTTATGATGTCCTGTAGTTTATATAGATCACCATGAAGACAGGGTTATGTTGTCCTGTAGTTTATATAGATCACCATGAAGACAGGGTTATGTTGTCCTATAGTTTATATAGATCACCATGAAGACAGGGTTATGTTGTCCTGTAGTTTATATAGATCACCATGAAGACCCTAGGTTTTGTTGTCCTGTAGTTTATATAGATCACCACGAAGACAGGCTTATGTTGTCCTGTAGTTTATATAGATCACCATGAAGACCCTAGGTTTTGTTGTCCTGTAGTTTATATAGATCACCATGAAGACAGGGTTATGTTGTCCTGTAGTTTATATAGGTCACCATGAAGACACTAGGTTTTGTTGTCCTGTAGTTTATATAGATCACCATGAAGACCCTAGGTTATGTTGTCCTGTAGTTTATATAGATCACCATGAAGACCCTAGGTTTTGTTGTCCTGTAGTCTATATAGATCACCATGAAGACAGGGTTATGTTGTCCTGTAGTTTATAGAGATCACCATGAAGACAGGGTTATGTTGTCCTGTAGTCTATATAGATCACCATGAAGACCCTAGGTTATGTTGTCCTGTAGTCTATATAGATCACCATGAAGACCCTAGGTTATGATGTCCTGTAGTTTATATAGATCACCATGAAGACCCTAGGTTATGATGTCCTGTAGTTTATATAGATCACCATGAAGACAGGGTTATGTTGTCCTGTAGTTTATATAGATCACCATGAAGACCCTAGGTTATGATGTCCTGTAGTTTATATTGATCACCATGAAGACCCTAGTTTATGTTGTCCTGTAGTTTCTATAGATCACCATGAAGACAGGGTTATGTTGTTCTGTAGTTTATATAGATCACCATGAAGACAGGGTTTTGTTTATCTGTAGTGTATATAGATCACCATGAAGACCCTAGGTTATGTTGTCCTGTAGTTTATATAGATCACCATGAAGACAGGGTTATGTTGTCCTGTAGTTTATATAGATCACCATGAAGACCCTAGGTTATGATGTCCTGTAGTCTATATAGATCACCATGAATACCCTAGGTTATGATGTCCTGTAGTCTATATAGATCACCATGAAGACCCTAGGTGATGTTGTCCTGTAGTCTATATAGATCACCATGAAGACCCTAGGTTATGATGTCCTGTAGTTTATATAGATCACCATGAAGACAGGGTTATGTTGTCCTGTAGTCTATATAGATCACCATGAAGACCCTAGGTTATGATGTCCTGTAGTCTATATAGATCACCATGAAGACAGGGTTATGTTGTCCTGTAGTTTATATAGGTCACCATGAAGACCCTAGGTTTTGTTGTCCTGTAGTTTATATAGATCACCATGAAGACCCTAGGTTTTGTTGTCCTGTAGTTTATATAGATCACCATGAAGACCCTAGGTTTTGTTGTCCTGTAGTCTATATAGATCACCATGAAGACCCTAGGTTATGATGTCCTGTAGTCTATATAGATCACCATGAAGACCTTAGGTTTTGTTGTCCTGTAGTCTATATAGATCACCATGAAGACCCTAGGTTATGATGTCCTGTAGTTTATATAGATCACCATGAAGACAGGGTTATGTTGTCCTATAGTTTATATAGATCACCATGAAGACAGGGTTATGTTGTCCTGTAGTTTATATAGATCACCATGAAGACCCTAGGTTATGATGTCCTGTAGTTTATATAGATCACCATGAAGACAGGGTTATGTTGTCCTGTAGTTTATATAGATCACCATGAAGACAGGGTTATGTTGTCCTATAGTTTATATAGATCACCATGAAGACAGGGTTATGTTGTCCTGTAGTTTATATAGATCACCATGAAGACCCTAGGTTTTGTTGTCCTGTAGTCTATATAGATCACCATGAAGACCCTAGGTTATGATGTCCTGTAGTCTATATAGATCACCATGAAGACCCTAGGTTATGTTGTCATGTAGTCTATATAGATCACCATGAAGACCCTAGGTTATGATGTCCTGTAGTCTATATAGATCACCATGAAGACCCTAGGTTATGTTGTCCTGTAGTCTATATAGATCACCATGAAGACCCTAGGTTATGATGTCCTGTAGTCTATATAGATCACCATGAAGACCCTAGGTTATGTTGTCCTGTAGTCTATATAGATCACCATGAAGACCCTAGGTTATGATGTCCTGTAGTCTATATAGATCACCATGAAGACCCTAGGTTATGATGTCCTGTAGTTTATATAGATCACCATGAAGACCCTAGGTTATGATGTCCTGTAGTTTATATAGATAACCATGAAGACAGGGTTATGTTGTCCTGTAGTCTATATAGATCACCATGAAGACCCTAGGTTATGTTGTCCTGTAGTGTATATAGATCACCATGAAGACCCTAGGTTATGATGTCCTGTAGTCTATATAGATCACCATGAATACCCTAGGTTATGATGTCCTGTAGTCTATATAGATCACCATGAAGATCCTAGGTTATGATGTCCTGTAGTCTATATAGATCACCATGAAGACAGGGTTATGTTGTCCTGTAGTCTATATAGATCACCATGAAGACCCTAGGTTATGTTGTCCTGTAGTCTATATAGATCACCATGAAGACAGGGTTATGTTGTCCTGTAGTCTATATAGATCACCATGAAGACCCTAGGTTATGATGTCCTGTAGTTTATATAGATCACCATGAAGACCCTAGGTTATGATGTCCTGTAGTCAATATAGATCACCATGAATACCCTAGGTTATGATGTCCTGTAGTTTATATTGATCACCATGAAGACCCTAGGTTATGATGTCCTGTAGTCTATATAGATCACCATGAAGACCCTAGGTTATGTTGTCCTGTAGTTTATATAGATCACCATGAAGACAGGGTTATGTTGTCCTGTAGTCTATATAGATCACCATGAAGACCCTAGGTTATGATGTCCTGTAGTTTATATAGATCACCATGAAGACCCTAGGTTTTGTTGTCCTGTAGTTTATATAGATCACCATGAAGACCTTAGGTTTTGTTGTCCTGTAGTTTATATAGATCACCATGAAGACCCTAGGTTATGATGTCCTCTAGTCTATATAGATCACCATGAATACCCTAGGTTATGATGTCCTGTAGTCTATATAGATCACCATGAAGACCTTAGGTTTTGTTGTCCTGTAGTCTATATAGATCACCATGAAGACCCTAGGTTATGATGTCCTGTAGTTTATATAGATCACCATGAAGACAGGGTTATGTTGTCCTATAGTTTGTATAGATCACCATGAAGACAGGGTTATGTTGTCCTGTAGTTTATATAGATCACCATGAAGACCCTAGGTTATGATGTCCTGTAGTTTATATAGATCACCATGAAGACAGGGTTATGTTGTCCTGTAGTTTATATAGATCACCATGAAGACAGGGTTATGTTGTCCTATAGTTTATATAGATCACCATGAAGACAGGGTTATGTTGTCCTGTAGTTTATATAGATCACCATGAAGACCCTAGGTTTTGTTGTCCTGTAGTCTATATAGATCACCATGAAGACCCTAGGTTATGATGTCCTGTAGTCTATATAGATCACCATGAATACCCTAGGTTATGATGTCCTGTAGTCTATATAGATCACCATGAAGACCCTAGGTTATGTTGTCCTGTAGTCTATATAGATCACCATGAAGACCCTAGGTTATGATGTCCTGTAGTCTATATAGATCACCATGAAGACCCTAGGTTATGATGTCCTGTAGTTTATATAGATCACCATGAAGACCCTAGGTTATGATGTCCTGTAGTTTATATAGATCACCATGAAGACAGGGTTATGGTGTCCTGTAGTCTATATAGATCACCATGAAGACCCTAGGTTATGTTGTCCTGTAGTGTATATAGATCACCATGAAGACCCTAGGTTATGATGTCCTGTAGTCTATATAGATCACCATGAATACCCTAGGTTATGATGTCCTGTAGTCTATATAGATCACCATGAAGATCCTAGGTTATGATGTCCTGTAGTCTATATAGATCACCATGAAGACAGGGTTATGTTGTCCTGTAGTCTATATAGATCACCATGAAGACCCTAGGTTATGTTGTCCTGTAGTCTATATAGATCACCATGAAGACAGGGTTATGTTGTCCTGTAGTCTATATAGATCACCATGAAGACAGGGTTATGATGTCCTGTAGTTTATATAGATCACCATGAAGACAGGGCTATGTTGTTCTGTAGTCTATATAGATCACCATGAAGACCCTAGGTTATGATGTCCTGTAGTTTATATAGATCACCATGAAGACAGGGTTATGTTGTCCTGTAGTCTATATAGATCACCATGAAGACCCTAGGTTATGATGTCCTGTAGTTTATATAGATCACCATGAAGACCCTAGGTTATGATGTCCTGTAGTCTATATAGATCACCATGAATACCCTAGGTTATGATGTCCTGTAGTTTATATTGATCACCATGAAGACCCTAGGTTATGATGTCCTGTAGTCTATATAGATCACCATGAAGACCCTAGGTTATGTTGTCCTGTAGTTTATATAGATCACCATGAAGACAGGGTTATGTTGTCCTGTAGTCTATATAGATCACCATGAAGACCCTAGGTTATGATGTCCTGTAGTTTATATAGATCACCATGAAGACAGGGCTATGTTGTCCTGTATTCTATATAGATCACCATGAAGGCCCTAGGTTATGTTGTCCTGTAGTCTATATAGATCACCACGAAGACAGGGTTATGATGTCCTGTAGTTTATATAGATCACCATGAAGACCCTAGGTTTTGTTGTCCTGTAGTTTATATAGATCACCATGAAGACCCTAGGTTATGTTGTCCTGTAGTTTATATACATCACCACGAAGACAGGGTTATGTTGTCCTGTAGTTTATATAGATCACCATGAAGACCCTAGGTTTTGTTGTCCTGTAGTTTATATAGATCACCATGAAGACAGGGTTATGTTTTCCTGTAGTTTATATAGATCACCATGAAGACATTGTTATGTTGTCCTGTAGTTTTTATAGGTCACCATGAAGACACTAGGTTTTGTTGTCCTGTAGTTTATATAGATCACCATGAAGACCCTAGGTTATGTTGTCCTGTAGTTTATATAGATCACCATGAAGACCCTAGGCTATGTTGTCCTGTAGTCTATATAGATCACCATGAAGACCCTAGGTTATGTTGTCCTGTAGTCTATATAGATCACCATGAAGACAGGGTTATGTTGTCCTGTAGTTTAAAGAGATCACCATGAAGACCTTAGGTTATGATGTCCTGTAGTCTATATAGATCACCATGAAGACCCTAGGTTATGTTGTCCTGTAGTCTATATAGATCACCATGAAGACCCTAGGTTATGATGTCCTGTAGTCTATATAGATCACCATGAAGACCCTAGGTTATGATGTCCTGTAGTTTATATTGATCACCATGAAGACCCTAGGTTATGTTGTCCTGTAGTCTATATAGATCACCGTGAAGACAGGGTTATGATGTCCTGTAGTTTATATAGATCACCATGAAGACAGGGTTATGTTGTCCTGTAGTCTATATAGATCACCATGAAGACCCTAGGTTTTGTTGTCCTGTAGTTTATATAGATCACCATGAAGACAGGGTTATGTTGTCCTGTAGTTTATATAGATCACCATGAAGACCCTAGGTTTTGTTGTCCTGTAGTTTATATAGATCACCATGAAGACAGGGTTATGTTTTCCTGTAGTTTATATAGATCACCATGAAGATATTGTTATGTTGTCCTGTAGTTTATATAGGTCACCATGAAGACACTAGGTTTTGTTGTCCTGTAGTTTATATAGATCACCATGAAGACCCTAGGTTATGTTGTCCTGTAGTTTATATAGATCACCATGAAGACCCTAGGTTATGTTGTCCTGTAGTCTATATAGATCACCATGAAGACAGGGTTATGTTGTCCTGTAGTTTATAGAGATCACCATGAAGACCCTAGGTTATGTTGTCCTGTAGTTTATATAGATCACCATGAAGACAGGGTTATGTTGTCCTGTAGTTTATATAGATCACCATGAAGACAGGGCTATGTTGTCCTGTAGTTTATATAGATCACCATGAAGACGGGGCTATGTTGTCCTGTAGTTTATATAGATCACCATGAAGACCCTAGGTTATGTTGTCCTGTAATTTATATAGATCACCATGAAGTCCCTAGGTTATGTTGTCCTGTAGTTTATATAGATCACCATGAAGACCCTAGGTTATGTTGTCCTGTAGTTTATATAGATCACCATGAAGACCCTAGGTTATGTTGTCCTGTAGTTTATATAGATCACCATGAAGACGGGGCTATGTTGTCCTGTAGTTTATTTAGATCACCATGAAGACCCTAGGTTATGTTGTCCTGTAGTTTATATAGATCACCATGAAGACAGGGTTATTTTGTCCTGTAGTGTATATAGATCACCATGAAGACCCTAGGTTATGATGTCCTGTAGTTTATATAGATCACCATGAAGACAGGGTTATGTTGTCCTGTAGTTTATATAGATCACCATGAAGACAGGGTTATGTTGTCCTGTAGTTTATATAGATCACCATGAAGACAGGGTTATGTTGTTCTGTAGTTTATATAGATCACCATGAAGACCCTAGGTTATGTTGTCCTGTAG
The DNA here is from genome assembly GCF_013265735.2 of Oncorhynchus mykiss. Taxonomy (NCBI): domain Eukaryota; kingdom Metazoa; phylum Chordata; class Actinopteri; order Salmoniformes; family Salmonidae; genus Oncorhynchus; species Oncorhynchus mykiss. Next base: position 9,254,684 of record NC_048567.1, on the reverse strand, counting down.
TTTTTTTAGATCACCAATGAGGACCCTAGGTTATGTTGTCCTGTAGTTTATATAGATCACCGTGAAGACCCTAGGTTATGTTGTCCTGTAGTTTATATAGATCACCATGAAGACAGGGTTATGTTGTCCTGTAGGTTATATAGATCACCATGAAGACAGGGTTATGTTGTCCTGTAGTCTATATAGATCACCATGAAGACCCTAGGTTATGTTGTCCTGTAGTCTATATAGATCACCATGAAGACCCTAGGCTATGTTGTCCTGTAGTCTATATAGATCACCATGAAGACAGGGTTATGTTGTCCTGTAGGTTATATAGATCACCATGAAGACAGGGTTATGTTGTCCTGTAGTCTATATAGATCACCATGAAGACCCTAGGCTATGTTGTCCTGTAGTCTATATAGATCACCATGAAGACCCTAGGCTATGTTGTCCTGTAGTCTATATAGATCACCATGAAGACAGGGTTATGTTGTCCTGTAGTTTTTATAGATCACCATGAAGACCCTAGGTTATGTTGTCCTGTAGTTTATATAGATCACCATGAAGACCCTAGGTTATGTTGTCCTGTAATTTATATAGATCACCATGAAGACCCTAGGTTATGTTGTCCTGTAGTTTATATAGATCACCGTGAAGACCCTAGGTTATGATGTCCTGTAGTTTATATAGATCACCATGAAGACAGGGTTATGTTGTCCTGTAGTTTATATAGATCACCATGAAGACATGGCTATGTTGTTCTGTAGTTTATATAGATCACCATGAAGATCCTAGGTTATGTTGTCCTGTAGTTTATGTAGATCACCATGAAGACAGGGTTATGTTGTCCTGTAGTTTGTATAGATCACCATGAAGACAGGGTTATGTTGTTCTGTAGTTTATATAGATCACCATGAAGACCCTAGGTTATGTTGTCCTGTAGTTTATATAGATCACCATGAAGACCCTAGGTTATGTTGTCCTGTAGTTTATATAGATCACCATGAAGACCCTAGGTTATGTTGTCCTGTAGTTTATATAGATCACCGTGAAGACCCTAGGTTATGTTGTCCTGTAGTTTATATAGATCACCATGAAGACAAGGGTTATGTTGTCCTGTAGTTTATATAGATCACCATGAAGACCCTAGGTTATGTTGTCCTGTAGTTTATATAGATCACCATGAAGACAGGGTTATGTTGTCCTGTAGTCTATATAGATCACCATGAAGACCCTAGGCTATGTTGTCCTGTAGTCTATATAGATCACAATGAAGACCCTAGGCTATGTTGTCCTGTAGTCTATATAGATCACCATGAAGACCCTAGGCTATGTTGTCCTGTAGTCTATATAGATTACCATGAAGACCCTAGGCTATGTTGTCCTGTAGTCTATATAGATCACCATGAATACAGGGTTATGTTGTCCTGTAGTTTATATAGATCACCATGAAGACAGGGCATGTGAATCCAGCGTTATCCTGGGTTAAACACAACTAGACTGAGGATTGGGCTGAGATTTAATAACACCAACATCAGATGCAGTGTAAGATTTAATAACACCAACACCAGGCCCAGGCTAAGATTTAATAACACCAGCACCAGACCCACTCTAAGATTTAATAACACCAACACCAGTCCCAGGCAAAGATTTTCTAACACCAACACCAGGCCCATGCTAAGATTTAATAACACCAACAACAGGCCCAGGCTAAGATTTAATAACACCAACACCAGGTCCAGGCTAAGATTTAATGACACCAACACCAGGCCCATGCTAAGATTTAATAACACCAGCAACAGGCCCAGGCTACTATTTAATAACACCAACACCAGTTCCAGGCTAAGATTTAATAACACCAACACCAGATACAGGCTAAGATTTAATAACACCAACATCAGGTACAGGCTAAGATTTAATAACACCAGGCTAAGATTTAATAACACAAACATCAGGTACAGGCTAAGATTTAATAACACCAGGCTAAGATTTAATAACACCAACATCAGGCCCAGGCTAAGATTTAATAACACCAACACCTGGCCCAGGCTAAGATTTACTAACACAAATACCAGGTACAGGCTAAGATTTACTAACACCAACACCAGAACCATGTTAAGATTTAATAACACCAACACCAGGCCCAGGCTAAGATTTAATAACACCAACACCAGGCCCAGGCTAAGATTTAATAACACCAACACCAGGCCCAGGCTAAGATTTAATAACACCAACACCAGGCCCAGGCTAAGATTTAATAACATCAACACCAGGCCCAGGCTAAGATTTAATAACACCAACACCTGGCCCAGGCTAAGATTTAATAACACCAACACCAAGCCCAGGCTAAGATTTAATAACACCAACACCAGGCCCAGGCTAAGATTTAATAACACCAACACCAGGCCCAGGCTAAGATTTAATAACACCAACACCAGACCCAGGCTAAGATTTAATAACACCAACACCAGGCCCAGGCTAAGATTTAATAACACCAACACCAGGCCCAGGCTAAGATTTAATAACACCAGGCCCAGGCACAGGCTAAGATTTAATAACACCAACATCAGATGCAGGCTAAGGTTTAATAACACCAACACCAGGCCCAGGCTAAGATTTAATAACACCATGCCCAGGCTAAGATTTAACAACACCAGGCCCAGGCTAAGATTTAATAACACCAACACCAGGCACAGGCTAAGATTTAATAACACCAACATCAGATGCAGGCTAAGATTTAATAAAACCAACATCAGATGCAGGCTAAGGTTTAATAACACCAACACCAGGCCCAGGCTAAGATTTAATAACACCATGCCCAGGCTAAGATTTAACAACACCAGGCCCAGGCTAAGATTTAATAACACCAACACCAGGCACAGGCTAAGTTTTAATAACACCAACATCAGATGCAGGCTAAGATTTAATAACACCAACACCAGGCCCAGGCTAAGATTTAATAACACCAGACCCAGGCTAAGATTTAAAAAACATCAACACCAGGCCCAGACTAAGATTGAATAACACCAACACCAGGCCTGGCTAAGATTTAATAACACCAACACCAGGCCCATGCTAATATTTAATAACACCAACATCAGGTACAGGCTAAGATTTAATAACACCAACATCAGGTACAGGCTAAGATTTAATAACACCAGGCTAAGATTTAATAACACCAACACCAGGTACAGGCTAAGATTTAATAACACCAACACCAGGCCCAGGCTAAGATTTAATAACACCAACACCAGTTCCAGGCTAAGATTTAATAACACCAACACCAGGTACAGGCTAAGATTTAATAACACCAACACCAGGCCCAGGCTAAGATTTAATAACACCAACACCAGGTACAGGCTAAGATTTAATAACACCAACACCAGGCCCAGGCTAAGATTTAATAACACCAACACCAGGTCCAGGATAAGATTTAATAACACCAACACCAGGCCCAGGCTAAGATTTAATAACACCAACACCAGGCCCAGGCTAAGATTTAATAACACCAGGCCCAGGCACAGGCTAAGATTTAATAACACCAACATCAGATGCAGGCTAAGGTTTAATAACACCAACACCAGGCCCAGGCTAAGATTTAATAACACCATGCCCAGGCTAAGATTTAACAACACCAGGCCCAGGCTAAGATTTAATAACACCAACACCAGGCACAGGCTAAGATTTAATAACACCAACATCAGATGCAGGCTAAGATTTAATAAAACCAACATCAGATGCAGGCTAAGGTTTAATAACACCAACACCAGGCCCAGGCTAAGATTTAATAACACCATGCCCAGGCTAAGATTTAACAACACCAGGCCCAGGCTAAGATTTAATAACACCAACACCAGGCACAGGCTAAGTTTTAATAACACCAACATCAGATGCAGGCTAAGATTTAATAACACCAACACCAGGCCCAGGCTAAGATTTAATAACACCAGACCCAGGCTAAGATTTAAAAAACATCAACACCAGGCCCAGACTAAGATTGAATAACACCAACACCAGGCCTGGCTAAGATTTAATAACACCAACACCAGGCCCATGCTAATATTTAATAACACCAACATCAGGTACAGGCTAAGATTTAATAACACCAACATCAGGTACAGGCTAAGATTTAATAACACCAGGCTAAGATTTAATAACACCAACACCAGGTACAGGCTAAGATTTAATAACACCAACACCAGGCCCAGGCTAAGATTTAATAACACCAACACCAGTTCCAGGCTAAGATTTAATAACACCAACACCAGGTACAGGCTAAGATTTAATAACACCAACACCAGGCCCAGGCTAAGATTTAATAACACCAACACCAGGTACAGGCTAAGATTTAATAACACCAACACCAGGCCCAGGCTAAGATTTAATAACACCAACACCAGGTCCAGGATAAGATTTAATAACACCAACACCAGGCCCAGGCTAAGATTTAATAACACCAGGCTAAGATTTAATAACACCAACATCAGGCCCAGGCTAAGATTTAATAACACCAACACCTGGCCCAGGCTAAGATTTACTAACACAAATACCAGGTACAGGCTAAGATTTACTAACACCAACACCAGAACCATGTTAAGATTTAATAACACCAACACCAGGCCCAGGCTAAGATTTAATAACACCAACACCAGGCCCAGGCTAAGATTTAATAACACCAACACCAGGCCCAGGCTAAGATTTAATAACACCAACACCAGGCCCAGGCTAAGATTTAATAACATCAACACCAGGCCCAGGCTAAGATTTAATAACACCAACACCTGGCCCAGGCTAAGATTTAATAACACCAACACCAAGCCCAGGCTAAGATTTAATAACACCAACACCAGGCCCAGGCTAAGATTTAATAACACCAACACCAGGCCCAGGCTAAGATTTAATAACACCAACACCAGACCCAGGCTAAGATTTAATAACACCAACACCAGGCCCAGGCTAAGATTTAATAACACCAACACCAGGCCCAGGCTAAGATTTAATAACACCAGGCCCAGGCACAGGCTAAGATTTAATAACACCAACATCAGATGCAGGCTAAGGTTTAATAACACCAACACCAGGCCCAGGCTAAGATTTAATAACACCATGCCCAGGCTAAGATTTAACAACACCAGGCCCAGGCTAAGATTTAATAACACCAACACCAGGCACAGGCTAAGATTTAATAACACCAACATCAGATGCAGGCTAAGATTTAATAAAACCAACATCAGATGCAGGCTAAGGTTTAATAACACCAACACCAGGCCCAGGCTAAGATTTAATAACACCATGCCCAGGCTAAGATTTAACAACACCAGGCCCAGGCTAAGATTTAATAACACCAACACCAGGCACAGGCTAAGTTTTAATAACACCAACATCAGATGCAGGCTAAGATTTAATAACACCAACACCAGGCCCAGGCTAAGATTTAATAACACCAGACCCAGGCTAAGATTTAAAAAACATCAACACCAGGCCCAGACTAAGATTGAATAACACCAACACCAGGCCTGGCTAAGATTTAATAACACCAACACCAGGCCCAGGCTAATATTTAATAACACCAACATCAGGTACAGGCTAAGATTTAATAACACCAACACCTGGCCCAGGCTAAGATTTACTAACACAAATACCAGGTACAGGCTAAGATTTACTAACACCAACACCAGAACCATGTTAAGATTTAATAACACCAACACCAGGCCCAGGCTAAGATTTAATAACATCAACACCAGGCCCAGGCTAAGATTTAATAACACCAACACCAGGCCCAGGCTAAGATTTAATAACACCAACACCAGGCCCAGGCTAAGATTTAATAACATCAACACCAGGCCCAGGCTAAGATTTAATAACACCAACACCTGGCCCAGGCTAAGATTTAATAACACCAACACCAAGCCCAGGCTAAGATTTAATAACACCAACACCAGGCCCAGGCTAAGATTTAATAACACCAACACCAGGCCCAGGCTAAGATTTAATAACACCAACACCAGGCCCAGGCTAAGATTTAATAACACCAACACCAGGCCCAGGCTAAGATTTAATAACACCAGGCCCAGGCACAGGCTAAGATTTAATAACACCAACATCAGATGCAGGCTAAGGTTTAATAACACCAACACCAGGCCCAGGCTAAGATTTAATAACACCATGCCCAGGCTAAGATTTAACAACACCAGGCCCAGGCTAAGATTTAATAACACCAACACCAGGCACAGGCTAAGATTTAATAACACCAACATCAGATGCAGGCTAAGATTTAATAAAACCAACATCAGATGCAGGCTAAGGTTTAATAACACCAACACCAGGCCCAGGCTAAGATTTAATAACACCATGCCCAGGCTAAGATTTAACAACACCAGGCCCAGGCTAAGATTTAATAACACCAACACCAGGCACAGGCTAAGTTTTAATAACACCAACATCAGATGCAGGCTAAGATTTAATAACACCAACACCAGGCCCAGGCTAAGATTTAATAACACCAGACCCAGGCTAAGATTTAAAAAACATCAACACCAGGCCCAGACTAAGATTGAATAACACCAACACCAGGCCTGGCTAAGATTTAATAACACCAACACCAGGCCCAGGCTAATATTTAATAACACCAACATCAGGTACAGGCTAAGATTTAATAACACCAACATCAGGTACAGGCTAAGATTTAATAACACCAGGCTAAGATTTAATAACACCAACACCAGGTACAGGCTAAGATTTAATAACACCAACACCAGGCCCAGGCTAAAATTTAATAACACCAACACCAGTTCCAGGCTAAGATTTAATAACACCAACACCAGGTACAGGCTAAGATTTAATAACACCAACACCAGGCCCAGGCTAAGATTTAATAACACCAACACCAGGTACAGGCTAAGATTTAATAACACCAACACCAGGCCCAGGCTAAGATTTAATAACACCAACACCAGGCCCAGGCTAAGATTTAATAACACCAACACCAGGTCCAGGCTAAGATTTAATAACACCAACACCAGGGGCCTGTTGCACAAAAGTAGAATTAAGACATCCGGGATAAATGACTCAGCTGAGCTCAATGAAGCCAAAACATGTGCGTCCAGGCTTAATTGGTTGCACAAAGACCAAGCCAGGATGAGCAGACACGGATTCATTAAGCCAGGTGAAACCAATCCTGGATAGGTGCGCGCTCACGGCTCACTCAAATAGACCCCGCCACAGATCACAGATTAACTGATTTACCATGGCAACTAGAGCCGCGTACTTTTCCCCGTCGGAAGCACAAATCCTCATGGAGGCATACGAGGAGGTAAAAGATATAATTAAGAAGAAAGGCAACACCGCCAATGTGATAAAGCAAAGAGAAAAAGCGTGGCAAAGTATTGCAGACCGCCTGAATGCGTAAGTAGTGCACAATTACACACTCACCGCTCCGCTGAAACATCACAATTACAATTCAAATATTTAATTCACATCTCCAAAAATGCAGTTGTACTGTAATTATGAAACGGTTAAATTTTTTATTGAAATGCACTGCAGATATGAGTGAAATTGTGTAAAGTAACTCCATCACACTGTATAAAGCTATGATACATTTTTGGATATTTTTACTGAAAACAAGACAAAAATACCAAGTAATTTTTTTGCAGTGTGACTCCATTAAATGTGTGTGTGTGTGTGTGTGTGTGTGTGTGTGTGTGTGTGTGTGTGTGTGTGTGTGTGTGTGTGTGTGTGTGTGTGTGTGTGTGTATTAAACATGAACGGGCCAAAACGGACATGGCAGCAGGTCAAAATCAAATACAAGAACATTCTGCAGAATGGTATGGTCCCTGACTAATATTTAACAAAGCACAAGCATATATTGTGGGGCCTTCACCAGCCATGGACTGGGACAATCCGGCAATCTTCCCTGATGACGACAGTGGTCGGCTGCTGAGGGACCAATATGTGTTGAATTATTTTAGTTAGTATGTGTGCTTTCAATTTTGGTTAAATATGTCCTGCGGTGGCAGAGGAATTTGGGTTTTTTTGGGTTCGTTTTTTGACGAATTTGGCCTCTTATGATGTTTGTGCGGTATACTGTGTGTAATACAAGGCTGCAGGGAGGCTACTGCATCCATTCATTTGTCTGTTCAGTTGATGTGTATGGATTTGTCCTGCATTTATTTTAGTGTGCAGACATGCAGGGTGTGTTATATACAGACCTTTGAATGTGTATGTATCATTTTGTATAATATGCTTGGATTCTGTGCTTTCCATCTTGTAGAGTCACTGTGACTTCAGTTTCGAAAGGAGCTGATGGTTTACCTGCTTTGTTTTGTCCTTATTCAATAAAGGAACATAATGTTACACATTGTGTTTTTATATTCATATGGAATGTGTATTTGTTTATATGACAGAGTACTAGGGCCACACTGAAGAAAAAGGATAAAGTCATAAATTTATGAGGCTGGTTCTTTCTGCAGAAAAGCTACATATTGTTCTTACAGTTTTGATACTTATGACAATGTGATACTTAATATTCTGGCACATCAGCATGTCTTTGTTTATGAAACCATACTGAAGTACAATTTCACGAAATGCCCCACACCTGTCATTTTAACAACTGTCCTCCTTTAAAACAACTGGTTACAATATTATGACTTGTGTTTTTTTCCCCTCTGTGGCCCTAATATTCTATCATTTTATATATAGCCTTATAGTCTATGGGAAACTGTAAATTATCTAATGATAGCAACATCTAAAAATCATTTTTTATCCAAAATCATTGAAATGAATGATCACAAACGTTTAAATAATAACAGTGGGTCTAGTTATATGTGATAACAATGTATAGTGAGCAGTGAAATAACTATTGGTTTCCATTTGTGGTGACTGCTGACTGACATTAGGGATGAGATTAAATAGATCCTGGAATTTAGCCTGGTCTGGAGCAGGCTAGCTCCACAGAATAAATCTCCATGGTAATTTATACCATAACATATCCTCCTGCCCCCTATCCATCTTTAGTGCAACCGGATTACGGATCAATTGAGCCAGGATCACCAAGATATCCTGGCTTAATCCCTTATCCTAGTTTTGTGCAACAGGCCCCAGGTACAGGCTAAGATTTAATAACACCAACACCAGGCCCAGGCTAAGATTTAATAACACCAACACCAGGCCCAGGCTAAGATTTAATAACACCAACACCAGGCCCAGGCTAATATTTAATAACACCAACACCAGGCCCAGGCTAAGATTTAATAACACCAACACCAGGCCCAGGCTAATATTTAATAACACCAACACCAGGCCCAGGCTAAGATTTAATAACACCAACACCAGGCCCAGGCTAATATTTAATAACACCAACACCAGGCCCAGGCTAATATTTAATAACACCAACACCAGGCCCAGGCTAATATTTAATAACACCAACACCAGGCCCAGGCTAATATTTAATAACACCAACACCAGGCCCAGGCTAATATTTAATAACACCAACACCAGGCCCAGGCTAATATTTAATAACACCAACACCAGGCCCAGGCTAATATTTAATAACACCAACACCAGGTCCATGCTAAGATTTAATAACACCAGGCTAAGATTTAATAACACCAACACCAGGCCCAGGCTAGTATTTAATAACACTAACACCAGGTCCATGCTAAGATTTAATAACACCAACAACAGGCCCAGGCTAATATTTAATAACACCAACACCATGTCCATGCTAAGATTTAATAACACCAACACCAGGCCCAGGCTAATATTTGATTAAAGAGATGCAGCAGCATACCTCTGAGGTCTCCCTAGCTGTGGGAGAGAGAGGGCTCTGAGGGATAAAGTTAGAACAACTTCTTCCTTGAAACAGACCAGCTTCATCTCTATGGTTTCACCTGTATTTAGAACAAGATGAATAAAATATGAAAAATAGTTGTTATAAAGATCAGAAAATAGAAGATTAAACGTTGCCATCACAGACCCATGTAATGCAGAGTGAAGCTGATTACATTTCGACAACCTCTGGAATCTCTACCTTACATTGCACCCCTTTTGAAATCCGTTTCTCTCTCCCTCTCACCTTTTTCTCTCTCTCTCTCCCTCTCTCTCTCTCTCTCTCTGTCGTTCTCCAGATCATCTTCCATAGGCAGAATCCAGGGATCGACTATGAATTCTACATCCCAACAGAAAAGAAAGTGGAAGAGAGGGAGAGGCCGCGAGAGAGAGAAAGAGAGAGGCCTAGAGAGAGAGAAGTAGAGCGGGAACGACCGAGGGCACCCCTGAGAGACACTAGTGAGTCTGACATTCCTCTTTTCTCCCCTTCCCCCTGTTATTTTCCCGTGGTGTTCAGAATAAAGCTGTGTGATAGTGACAGGTCAGATCGTCAGCGAATAGGACCAGGAAGTAGATTGTCAGGGAATAGGACCAGGAAGTCGATCGTTAGGGAATAGGACCAGGAAGTAGATCGTCAGGGAATAGGACCAGGAAGTAGCATGGGATGATGTCACGCTCTGTTCTCTGTTACTGTCCTTTATGAATAAAGATGTATTATGTGTCTAATGTTAAGGAATGATATATCATCTGTCTAGATTTTATTGACAGTAAATAGAACTAATCCAAGCCAGACTGGAGACAGTGAGTCTGAGTAGTGTACTTTAGATGTGTGGGTGAGGAGAGGGGTGCTAGGGGTAGGGGTGAGAGAAGGGGGGTGAGTGAAGAAGGGTGAGAGAAGCAGGGGGAGGGAGTTGAAGGCTAGGAGTGAGGGGGAGAAAAGTTTAGCGAGAGGGGTTAGGGAAAGGAGAGCAAGAGGTGTGAGAGAAGTGAGAGGGTGTGTCTGAAACTAAAAATGACATCATCTTTACAATCAGCTCTAACAAGTGATTCACTCTCTCTGTTTTTATTTGTTCCATTCCTTCCATTTCTCTCTCTCTCTCTCTCTGTCTCTCAGGTTCTCTCATTGTAACAGTGGAAGACCCTATCCCTCCTCCCCCCATCTCCTCTTCGTCCTCTTCCTTCTCCTCCTCTTCTTCCGCAGACAGATGGACAGCTGAGAGCTCCCGCACCCGAGGCTCGGTACCCAATCGGAATGTTCGAATCCCACCTCGTACTGACCTGCCCCTCGACACCCAGTCACCCTTCGTATGGAGGAGGGGCGGGCTCACTGAGTGTACTGCTTCCTGTGGCAAAGGTCAGAGTTTAAAAAATACTTGGACTGTGGGTATAAAGGGGCTTGCTGTGTTACATCTAGCTGTGTTACATCTCCCTCTTGTGGTTATTCAAGGGAAGTGGAACACTGTTGAACTGAAACAGGGATTTCCTTGGAGCTGTTAGAATGAGACAGTTTATGGGTGCGTTTGAGTGGTAGACTAAAGCAGCCGACTGTAGCTGAAAGTGGAGAAGTGAGGTCGAGGGAGGTGTGTCTGCTACAGCAGAAAGGGGAACGCCGTTGAACTGAAACAGTTAGAATGAGACAGTTTATGGGTGCGTTTGAGTGGTAGACTAAAGCAGCCGACTGTAGCTGAAAGTGGAGAAGTGAGGTCGGGGGAGGTGTGTCTGCTACAGCAGAAAGGGGAACACTGTTGAACTGAAACAGTTAGAATGAGACAGTTTATGGGTGCGTTTGAGTGGTAGACTAAAGCAGCCGACTGTAGCTGAAAGTGGAGAAGTGAGGTCGAGGGAGGTGTGTCTGCTACAGCAGAAAGGGGAACAGCAAGGCTCGGTGAAACACGGCAGGGTTCATTGTTTAGAAAAGCTTTTCTTTGTCATGTCGATTCCCATATCACACAATCACAAACTCTAAATATATGTGTGTAAATTGTACTATCAATTGGGGAGAGAGAGACTCAAATATCACATTCGAACATATCCACTGTATACATATGAATCCCTGCAGAGAGGACTGGGCGAAGCGATCGAATTTACTCTACCCAAAATCTGTCCACGTGAGATGAGCTCTTTTTTGTATCGAGGTCTATGAGAGATTGTCAAATTAATTGAGGCTTATTTAATAGAATAAAAGCTTTGCGAGGTTTAAGCTGTTACAAATGTACTAATATAAGTGGATGCACTTTAGTTGTGCCTATTGTTCACACGCATATCTGCCCTCTCATTGGCTAGAATGGTCCCACCTGATCTCGCCTGCCATCAAACCATTAAGGACAGTATTTCCATTGTTAGAGTGGTCACTCGGCTATCTTGTCAATATAATAGATCATCTTTGAATGCAGCAAAGTTGCTTCCTGTTTCAGTCACGTCTTTGGTCCCGTTCGCGTGGTTCAAACAAAAACCCTCTAATGATTGGTTGACGATAGAGCCTCCCACAATCCAGGAGATGACTGAAGGCTGATGCTGGTGAGGAGCAACTGCAGAAGATTGAAGTCACTGCAGTCAAAACTTCATGACCTTTGATCACATATAGTGATTGTAGAGGTCATGTAGTTGACATGTAGGCATCAAGTCTGACCATTTTTATCCCAGTAAGACAACACACTTTGAAAGGCGGTGACCTCGTCAATGACTTGACAAAAGTGATCAGCTCGAACGCCATCCTATAACTTTCCTACCAGTCTCCCAGTACAGCAGGTATCATCAACTAGATTCATCCTATAACTTTCCTACCAGGCTCCCAGTACAGCAGGTATCATCAACTAGATTCAGCTGCGGGACGATATTTTCTTGAGCGGATGGACAGGGGGCCAGAACATAATCGACCTTAAGAAGCCCAACAGATATAATATTTGACTAAAACATAAACATTTCTAACCTTGCTTATATTTGTATACAATCACATATACAGTATCTCTCTATTATGCGTAGGAATCATTTGGAACAGATTTCAAAAATTGAAATCAATTGGAGCTGTTTTTCTGGTGTTTTTACAGTCTTTATGTCTAACAATACAATACAAATGGGGGGTGGCCCCTGGGCCCCCAGTCGAGGAACCCTGCGTTACAGGGTACTGATGGTGATGGTGGTGATGAGGATGATGTGTTTCAGGGTCCCAGTACAGGGTACTGATGGTGGTGGTGATGAGGATGATGTGTTTCAGGGTCCCAGTACAGGGTACTGATGGTGGTGGTGATGAGGATGATGTGTTTCAGGGTCCCAGTACAGGGTACTGATGGTGATGGTGGTGGTGGTGATGAGGATGATGTGTTTCAGGGTCCCAGTACAGGGTACTGATGGTGATGAGGATGATGTGTTTCAGGGTCCCAGTACAGGGTACTGATGGTGGTGGTGGTGATGAGGATGATGTGTTTCAGGGTCCCAGTACAGGGTACTGATGGTGGTGGTGGTGGTGGTGATGAGGATGATGTGTTTCAGGGTGCCAGTACAGGGTACTGATGGTGATGGTGGTGATGAGGATGATGTGTTTCAGGGTCCCAGTACAGGGTACTGATGGTGGTGGTGGTGGTGGTGATGAGGATGATGTGTTTCAGGGTCCCAGTACAGGGTACTGATGGTGGTGGTGATGAGGATGATGTGTTTCAGGGTCCCAGTACAGGGTACTGATGGTGGTGGTGATGAGGATGATGTGTTTCAGGGTCCCAGTACAGGGTACTGATGGTGATGGTGGTGGTGGTGATGAGGATGATGTGTTTCAGGGTCCCAGTACAGGGTACTGATGGTGATGGTGGTGGTGGTGATGAGGATGATGTGTTTCAGGGTCCCAGTACAGGGTACTGATGGTGATGAGGATGATGTGTTTCAGGGTCCCAGTACAGGGTACTGATGGTGATGAGGATGATGTGTTTCAGGGTCCCAGTACAGGGTACTGATGGTGGTGGTGGTGGTGGTGATGAGGATGATGTGTTTCAGGGTCCCAGTACAGGGTACTGATGGTGATGGTGGTGGTGGTGATGAGGATGATGTGTTTCAGGGTCCCAGTACAGGGTACTGATGGTGGTGGTGGTGGTGGTGATGAGGATGATGTGTTTCAGGGTGCCAGTACAGGGTACTGATGGTGATGGTGGTGATGAGGATGATGTGTTTCAGGGTCCCAGTACAGGGTACTGATGGTGATGGCAGTGATGATGATGTGTTTCAGGGTCCCAGTACAGGGTGATCCTGTGTATTAACCGCCATACTGACGAGGAAGTCCCAGACAGGAAGTGTGACTCAGCAGCAAGACCCTCCCTTGAAGAGGAGCCCTGCAACACACACCCCTGCCCAGCATTGTGAGTGTGTGGATCTATGAACAGCCATAAGCAATAATCATAGTGTATATTGTACATATGTATTAACACTCTCCTCATCTCTCTCTCCTCTGTGTGTTTCTGTGTGTGTGTCTGTGTGTGTGTGTCTGTGTGTGTGTTTCTGTGTGTGTGTGTGTCTGTGTGTGTGTGTCTGTGTGTGTGTGTCTGTGTGTGTGTGTGTGTGTGTGTGTCTGTGTGTGTCTGTGTGTGTGTCTGTGTGTATGTGTGTGTGTGTCTCTGTGTGTCTCTGTGTGTGTATGTGTATGTGTGTCTGTGTGTGTATGTGTGTGTGTGTGTCTCTGTGTGTGTGTGTCTCTGTGTGTGTGTGTGTCTCTGTGTGTGTATGTGTAGCTTCGAGGCCAGCTCATGGTCAGAGTGCAGTGTGTCTTGTGGTATGGGAGTACAGCAGAGACAGCTTCAGTGCAGACAGAGCTTTGGGAACCGTTCCACCATGGTTCAACCACAACGCTGCTCCAACCTAACCCCACCTGACCTCACCCAGTCCTGCCAGCTACGACTCTGCTCACACTGGGAGATAGGCACCGACTGGAGCTCTGTGAGTATAGAAAGTGTGTGTGAGTGTGTGTGTGGCAGGGGGGTATGTTAATATTCACACAGGGGAATGGTGTATGTGTGTTTAGTTTGACATTTTATGAGAATGTGTGTTGACGTCTATAGGTTGCGATCCATCCTGTTTTCCAATGTCTTTGTTCTGTTGTAGGTTTTCCTAACATTCTCATTTGAACTCAACAGTGCTCAGTGGACTGTGGCATGGGGAAGAGAACTCGTAATGTCCGCTGTGTCAGTGACCATGGCAGCGTGGTGAATGACAAGGAGTGTAACGCCAGGCTCCGCCCACAAGGAAGTGAGGACTGTCACATGGGGCCCTGTGTAACCAACTGGTACTTCACTGTCTGGTCCAACACTGTGAGTACTACACACACACACACACACACACACACACACACACACACACAGACAGACAGACACACACACACACACACAGACACACACACACACAGACACACACACACACACACACACACACACACACAGACATACAGACATACAGACATACAGACATACAGACATAGGGACACGGACACAGATACAGTACATGCTCATTCTACATCAATACACTAACTTCTCTAATACCCCCATCTCTCTCTCTCTCTCTCTCTCTCTCTCTCTCTCTCTCTCTCTCTCTCTCTCTCTCTCTCTCTCTCTCTCTCTCTCTCTCTCTCTCTCTCTCTCTCTCTCTCTCTCTCTCTCTCTCTCTCTCTCTCTCTCTCTCTCTCTCTCTCTCTCTCTCTCTCAGTGTTCAGCCCCGTGTGGTCCAGGTGTTCAGAGGAGAGAGGTGTTGTGTCTGACCCGTGGAGGGAGAGAGGGAGGAGAGTGTTTGGGGGACAAACCGGCGGACATGAAGGCGTGTAACGGGGGTCCGTGTGCTCCCACCTACATGTGGTACAGTAGCCCCTGGGGTCAGGTAAGAGGAGCAGGGGGTGTGGCAGCCATCGATCAATACTGTTACCAATATTATCAGTCACTTCAATTCAATATTTATTTTTTGGAATGGATGGATAGATATTTACAAATGAAAATAAATGAATAGTACTGTAATGGCAGATGAATAGGAAGAAAATGTCATGCTTTCCACCTCTCCGTCTTTTCCCTCTCGTCTTTTGTCTTCTCCTGTCTCTCTTCCCTCTCACTCCTCACTTCTCTTCTCGCCCTCCTCCCTCTCTTCCCTCCTCCAGTGTAGTGCTCCATGTGGGAATGGAACTCAGCGAAGGGACATCATCTGTGTGGAGAAGATGGGGACAGATTTCAAAGTGGCACCGATCAGCCAGTGTGCCCAGCTGGAAAAGCCTCCCTCGGTGCAGACGTGTGCGATGGAAGCATGTCAGCCTCAGTGGTTTACTACGGAGTGGAGCGCGGTGAGAGAGGAGAGGAGAGAGAGAGGAGAGATGGAGGAGAGGAGAGAGAGAGGAGAGGAGAGAGGGAGGAGAGGAGAGAGGGAGGAGAGGAGAGGAGAGAGGAGTGGAGTGCGGTGAGAGAGGAGAGGAGAGAGAGAGGGAGGAGAGGAGAGGAGAGGAGAGAGGAGTGGAGCACGGTGAGAGAGGAGAGGAGAGAGAGAGGGAGGAGAGGAGAGGAGAGGAGAGAGGAGTGGAGCACGGTGAGAGAGGAGAGGAGAGAGAGAGGGAGGAGAGGAGAGGAGAGGAGAGGAGAGAGGGAGGAGAGGAGAGAAGGAGCAGAAGAGAGAAGGAGCAGAGGAGAGAAGGAGAGGAGAAAAGGAGGAGAAGAGAGAGGGAGGGAGGAGAGGAGAGAGGGAGGGAGGAGAGGAGAGAAGGAGGAAAGAAGGAGGATAGGAGAGAGGGAGGAGAGGATAAAAGGAGGAGAGAGGGAGGGAAGGAGAGAAGGAGGAGAGAGGGAGGAGAGAGAACATAATTATGACCTTGAATTGCAGTTGGTTGTTGATCACAAGAAAGATGTTGACCATCCTCTTCTATCTCTCTCCCTCAGTGCTCTCGTTCCTGTGGTAAGGGGCTACAGATCAGAGAAGTACGGTGTCTCACACCTGACAAACAGCACAGCCCAGAATGCTCCCTTACAGACAAACCTGACCAGGAGCAGCTCTGCAATACCATACCCTGCAGTCCACAGGTCGCAGGTGTGTGTGTGTGTGTGTGTGTGTGTGTGTGTGTGTGTGTGTGTGTGTGTGTGTGTGTGTGTGTGTGTGTGTGTGTGTGTACTGTATGTTTACAGTGCCTTCAGAAACTACTTTTTCCACATGTGTGTGTTACAAAGTGGAATTAAAATGGGTATTGTCATTTTTTATCAATAATCTACACAAAATACTCTGTAATGTCACTGCAAAAAAATAAATATTAATAATTGTATATATAGAAAATAAAACACTAATATGTCTTGATTAGATAAGTATTCAACCCCCTGAGTCTATATACATGTTGGAATCACCTTTGGCAGTGATTACAGCTGTGAGTCTTTCTGGGTAAGTCTCTAAGAGCTTTGCACAACTGGATTGTACAATATTTGCCCATTTATTCTTAAAACAATTATTCAAGCTCTATGAAGTTGGTCTAGCCATAGATTTTCAAGCCGATTTAAGTCAAAACTGTAACTAGGCCACTCAGGAACATTCAGTATGGTCTTGGTAAGCAACTCCAGTGTATATTTGGCCTTGAAAGGTATATATTTTTCCTGAATTCATCTCCTAGTGTCTGGTGGAAAAGCAGACTGAACCAGGTTTTTCTTTAAGATTTTGCCTGTGCTTAGCTCTATTTGGTTTATTTTTATCCTAAAAAAACTCCCGAGGCCTTGCCGATGACAAGCATACCCATAACATGATGCAGCCACCACAATGATTGAATATATGGAGAGTGGTACTCAATTATGTGTTGTGTTGAATTTGCCCAAAACATATCTTTGCCACATTTTTTTGCAGTATTACTTTAGTGCCTTATTGTAAACAGAATGTATATTTTTTCTTTCTGTACAGGCTTCCTTCTTTTCACATTTATGTTAGTATTCTGGAGTAATTACAATGTTGTTGCTCCATCCTAAGTTTTCTCCTATCACAGCCATTAAACTGTTTTAACATCACAATTGGCATCATGGTGAAATCCCTGAGTGATTCCCTTCCTCTCCAGCAACTGAGTTAGGAAGGACACCTGTATCTTTGTAGTGACTGGGTGTATTGATACACCATCCAAAGTGTAATTAATAACTTCATCATGCTCAAAGGGATAGTCAAGTCTGCTTGATTTTTTACCCATCTACCAATCGGTGCCCTTCTTTGCGAAGCATTGGAAAACCTCCCTGGCTTTAGTGGTTGAATCTGTGCTTTAAATTCACTGCTTGACTGAGGGACCTTACAGATAAATGTATATGTGGGGTACAGAGATGAGGTAGTCATTTAAAAATCATGTTAAACACTATTATTGCACACAGAGTGAGTCCATGCAACTTATTATGTGACATGTTAAGCACATTTATACTCCTGAATTTATTTAGGCTTGCCATAACAAAGGTTGAATACTTATTGACTCAAGACATTTCAGCTTTTCATTTTTTGATTTGTAAACATTTGTAAAAACATAATTCCACTTTGACATTATGGGGTATTGTGTATAGATTAGTGACACACAATCTCAATTTAATCCATTTTAATTTCAGGCTGTAACAACAACATGTGGAAAAAGTCAAGGGGTGTGAATACTATATGAAGGCACTGTACAGTATGTGTGAGTGTGTGATGCTTGTGAGATTTGAAATCTAACCCTTTCTTTCTCCCTCTCCTCCTCTCCCCTCTTCCCTTTCCCCTCTCCTCTCCTCCTCTTCCCTCTTCCCTCTCCTCTCCTCCTCTTCCCTCTCCCCCTCTCTTCCTCCCCTCCACTCTTCCCTCTCCTCCTCTTCCCTCTCCCCCTCTCTTCCTCCCCTCCACTCTTCCCTCTCCTCTCCTCCTCTTCCCTCTCCCCCTCTCTTCCTCCCCTCCACTCTTTCCTCCCCTCCTCTCCTCCTCTTCCCTCTCCCCCTCTCTTCCTCCCCTCCACTCTTCCCTCTCCTCCTCCTCTCCTCCTCTCCTCCTCTTCCCTCTCCCCTCTCCTCCTCCTCTTCCCTCTCCTCTCCTCTCCTCTACTCTCTCTGTAGATGTGAACTGCAGGGACCTGCGTCATAACTGTGTGATGGTGGTTCAGGCCAGACTGTGTGTCTACTCCTACTACAAGACTGCCTGCTGCGCCTCATGTACCCAGAGTGCTCAGCGGGCCAAGAGGCACTGACCAGCCAATAACAGGCTTCCAGCCGAGATCAGCCAGGGGTCAGGGTTTCAGGGGTTAGAGGTCAAAGTGCAGGTTACCATAGAAATGATCAGACCATAGAAATGGAGTGGATATATTACCACATAAAGTGGTGATTTAATTGTGTTCTGGGCCAGATGTACAGCCGTTATAGAGGGGATGTTTTGAAATGTGAGTTAATTTGTTACTAACTACATTTCTTACATTTTGTGGATTATTAGCAGATGCAAATAATGTGCCAATGACATTGTACAGAGCTCCATAATATGGAACATATCTGATTTCTATGTCCACTCTTTCTGTTTCTATGGCTGAGAGATGCTGTGGATGATGTATGTACACCCAGGACCTGGGTCCAGAGCTCTGTCCCAGTAGCCAAACTTGCATACCACTTAGTGTGAGGTAAAGTATTGTCCATGCTAGTATGGATATATGGGACCCAGAAGGTATAACCCAATAGCAGTGTAAAACCTGCTGGAAGTTTCTATGATGTATGTTTTCTATGTTTGTGTTCTATATGCCAAAAAACTATTTTAAATGTCTCCTCAGTGTTTATACAGCATCATCAACATTTGGTGAAAACATATCAAAATGTAAAATGGTGGCCTAGTACAAGTGACCTGTTTTTAAAGGACATTAGTGGAGAGATGTCCATAACCTGAGAACGCCCCCAATCTGAAAACAAGCAGGGGTAGAATGAAACGACTGTATGGTCTATTGGTGACTGTCCAGGTATCCAACCTGTGCCCTCACGACTGTTAGCCCACTGAACTAAAGCCAAGGCATTACCCCTGAGAGCTAATACCAGTATTCAGGCCTCAGCCAAGGTTACACCCAACCACCTCTGCTACATACAGAAAATATACCACTACCTGAGACATTTGTATCATCTGACCCATCAATATGTTCAAGAATGGCAGGTATTGAAATAACATTGTATTCATTTATGTATTCATTTTCAGAAATGCATTTGCCACAATATGCTGAAGAGCAAGCTGTGTCTGAAAGGTCCAATTCAGCTGTTTTTATCTCAATATCAAATCCTTTCTGGGTAACAATGAAGTACCCTACTGTGACTGTTTTCAATTCAAATGGTCAAAAACAAACAAAATTACTTCTTAGCAAAGAGACATTTCTCAAGCAAGAATTTAGCTATGAAACTGAAAACTACTGTAGCTGTTATTGGCAGAGAGGTTTGAAACTATTTCTCTTTTTGGTCTCTTAACTAACTGGTGATGTCACCATGCAGACCAAAACTTCATCCCACCAAAACAGGGAGAACTTTCAGGCGGTCTTTTCAAACAGCTCTTATACTAAAATGGCATTATCATCATTTTCACAATTTCACAGTATTATTCCAAACTCATAGTTTGGAAGGATATATGAAACACAGAAAATCACGTTTTTGAGTGCACTGGGCCTTTAACTTCCAAAGGAGCAAGTAACACTCCCTGACTAATTTGTGTTTTTACTGAAAATGTTTAAAAAGGTTCTGTCTTGGACTTAAACAAAGCTCTTTTTAACAGATATTGCCCCTATGCCTTGACATAGTTGTAACATGTTACATCTACAGCATACAGACACACGGACACACACACACACACACTCCACAGGTGAACGATGTGTATATTTGTCAGTCAATATTATATTTGTATGTCTATATTTCTGTGTGAACATATACTTAATATACATATACATAAATATATCCTATATTGTGGTATGATTTGAATTTTAGGCATACTGTACATGTTAACTGTATGCATATATTCATATAAAGTATTCATATTTTTCAGTCATCATATTAAGAAGAACAAATTATATTTTGCTACCCTTGGATGGTGTGTGTTGTGTGTCTGTGTGTCTGTATGTTTGTCTTCCTGTCTCTGTGAAGTTGCCTATTTGTGTTTATTTGTGTGAGTATGCAGCCGTGGGTGTATTCTTGTATGAGTCTTATCTGTGAATATAATTTTAATGTTTTAAAACGTTTTTAGTAGAAACAAAAAAATATATATTAAAAAGTCTGAAAAAAGGATAGTAATTTATCTATTATAAAAAATACATGTAATTTATTTTTTTTCTTAAGAGGAGCTGTAGCAAATTCCCTTTGTTGCTACCGTGTCAGAGTTTATGATCAGAAGTTATTGCGTAGAAGTAAATGGATTTTGTATTATTTTGAAAAAGGCAAACGAGTGTGTGGAAAATGCTATCACAAACTTAATTTGAAATAAAAACTGAAACCAGAAAATAGTTATCCTTTTTCTATTTTGTGCACTTTTCTTGCCCCCAATTAGCAGGCCTAGATGTCCACTGAGACCTACAGTACATTGTAATTAAGTCGACCTTCATATCCTCAACAGTCGCCTGGTGGCCGTATTGTGTGCTTGTAAAGCTGTAGCCAACTTGTCTTCCCTTGTTCAGAATAGACTAGGTTGTGTTGTGATAATAACTCAAGTAAGCTTAATATGACTTCATGGATCTAACGTTTCCTCTATGAACAAACGACACCATTCTGGGTATAAATGCTAACCTGACGATAAATCAGGATCTATAGGGGGCAATTTCGCCCTATTCTAGGCCTAGGTCTACTCCACAGACGACAGAGAAACCGAAAAGCCCCAGTTCTGACACCACCATGAAAGAGGCCCGAGCATGCTCGTGCGGTTGCCTACAGCTACGCTCAGTGAGTGATACAGTGTAGATCCCCGTGGTAGGCCGCGCGTGCCGTCCAGCGGCTTGTGCCTGGTATAGACCCCACGTGTGTGAACTGACGATATATAACGGTGGGGGGCAGTAGGCGGGGAGGGGGGGGGGGGGGGGGGGGGGGGGGGGGGGGGGGATGAGGTTGTGGGAGGCAGATGGTGACCTTTCAGAGTAAATTACCCTGAACTCTCTGACTCCTCTCCTCAAGCGCGAGTGGGTGGCAGAAGAAGAAAAAACACACACCGGAAAGAGACCAAAGAGAACCCCACCAGCAATAAAGATGAGTTAAAAAGCTTCATAGTTTGATGAAGGTTGTACATATCTTGGTTCAGGACCATGGACAGATGAGGTCTGCTGTGCCTGTCTGTATCAGAGGGGTGAGGATCCCTCCCTCACTAGGCTGAAAAGACGGTGTATTATTGTAGGTTAACCCGTACTGTTAGATCAGTGTAGTCTGTAGTATAGGCCTATCATCTTCTCTATTTTCGCTCTCTCCCCTTTCTCTCGCACATTAGGCTAGCCTATTTGTGCACATCGTGGATATGATTACGAATTTAGCATTTGTTCAACACGCAGAAGAGAACTGGTTAGGGCAACCTCAAGGCTGGCGTGTGTGTGTTGTGTGCGCAGCTGGAGTCGTGACGCCGCTCGCGCGCGCTGGTAGTATGGCAGGCTTCAGCACCACGGCCAGAGCTCGCGGCCAGAACAATAGGTAGCACGGCGTTCCAGAACTACAGGCACCGTCCACGAGCACTCACACACTGGACACTAACGTAGACATAGTCAAAGAGCTTGTTTGAAAACGCTTATAAAAATGGTCGACTAATCCTGGTTTTGATAACTGAAATAGCTGTCCATATATATTCCACAGTGTTCCCTATATGCTACTTTCAGGGCTAAAAGGTGTAGGCTACGTCTACGAAAGATAAGATGGGTTTTCTTTTTAAGGTTGGAGTAGAGTTTTTGACGGTCCCTGCCTTTTACGTCACAGCCTGTCAACCGCTCGAGGGAGAGGGGGGAGGCAGGGCAGGATAGAGAGAGAGGGAGACACCGGCAGACGACGTCAAAAGCTACGGTAGCCTATACACTGAGGGAAAAGAGGGGTAGCGCGGGAGGGAAACGTTAGATATTAATAAGTATATTTTAATATATGTGTTAAACCTTAAATGTCTATATAAATGAACTGATGGATTTATCAAAAGCTGTCTGCTGCAGAAATAGTTTTTAAGAATATAGCCTTGTAGCCTAATTATTGCAGACATTTGACTATTCTAACAGACAGGGCAGTACTCAGAGAGTGACTGACTGGCTTTACCGGATTTACCAAGAGTCGTGACGAGAGGATATAGCAAATAACGGATCACCAAGGCACCGGGTTGGGGATATGTGATCTGATGATCGCTTGCAAAGACGTGAGACCTTAACGGGAGCAGCAACTCCACTGATCTGTTACGGATTCGAAACCGGGAGAGGGAGCGATTGGCACAAAGAGCGGAGAACGAATCGCATTGAGCCTACTATTCCCGGAGGGAGGGTAACAGGAGACGCGCACTGAAGACAACAACGCCACGGCAAAACGTGGAAAAATAAACAAAATCATCTCATATTACTCTGGGAATTATTTTACAACGTGGAGTGAAGGATCTCTTGAAATCGGTAGGATTTTTAAAACCAAGGCTCCATATTGTGTTTTTGTGCGCATGTGTTTTATGTGTGTTTTGTGTGTATGTTGAGCCGGGGCGGACAAAGAGATGAGCCCCCATACGTTGACATCCAATGAGTGTATGTAACCTACAGCTGGCCAAACAAAGAAACCGCTCACAGCCGCTCTACAGCGCTCATCTACGGTCTAAACCATATATTTTCCTTTCCCCAGGGGCTCCGAACACTCTCACGTCCTAAAGGTAATATATCACTTTTATTGATATTTAATTTTAATTTCAGTTTTATTGCAATTTAAATGTCTTAATTCTTTTTTGATTGGCTGATCATCATTTGCATAATTGTTTTTATGAGAGGCGCAAGTGCCATTGTCTGTGTCAATAGGCTAATATTGTAAAGATATGAGAATTCATCCAAAATATTGATTTGGTTTTATTCAATTAATCAATGATTATCCTATATTGTGAAAAAAATAAAATTACACATTTACATATCTTGTTTTAATGTCCATCTCCTTTTCCTTCTCTCCTCCAACATCCTCCAGCTCTGGTCGCTCCTCTCCAGAGGACCACGACTCTGCTCGCACTCACCCCGCTCTTCTCACCTCGAACCCCGCAGAGAGCCTGTCGTTCTCCCCGCTGTGTTCCGATGAAGGAAGCCGATGCGATCAAGCTGTTCGTGGGGCAGATTCCTCGGAATCTAGAGGAGAAGGACCTCAAACCGATCTTTGAACAGTTCGGGAAGATCTACGAGCTGACGGTGATAAAGGACAAATACACCGGCATGCACAAAGGTAGGCGAATAATGGAAACCCAGCCACCTGTAGAAATAATTCTGGACACAAATAGGCGTTTGGGCTACTCACTGGCAGACACACACACACACACACACACACACACACACACACACACACACACACACACACACACACACACACACACACACACACACACACACACACACACACACACAGCTACAGGAGATTAAGACACACACTTTAAAATATTTTAAACACCCACTTAAAGATCAAGTGTGTGTACTGGTGTAGGTTGATAGTAATGCTGGTCTAGGTTGATAGTAATTCTGGTCTAGGTTGATAGTAATGCTGGTGTAGGTTGATAGTAATGCTGGTCTAGGTTGATAGTAATGCTGGTCTAGGTTGATAGTAATGCTGGTCTAGGTTGATAGTAATGCTGGTCTAGGTTGATAGTAATGCTGGTGTAGGTTGATAGTAATTCTGGTCTAGGTTGATAGTAATGCTGGTGTAGGTTGATAGTAATGCTGGTCTATGTTGATAGTAATGCTGGTGTAGGTTGATAGTAATGCTGGTCTATGTTGATAGTAATGCTGGTCTAGGTTGATAGTCATGCTGGTCTAGGTTGATAGTAATGCTGGTGTAGGTTGATAGTAATGCTGGTCTAGGTTGATAGTAATGCTGGTCTAGGTTGATAGTAA
>NC_048567.1:9219876-9224876 GCF_013265735.2 Oncorhynchus mykiss | reverse complement strand
ATTTCTATTAAGTGTGTGTGTTTGAAGGGGGGGTCAGTTAATTTCTATTAAATGTGTGTGTGCGCTTTGTAGAGGTTTTCTAATCCTGCTGTTGTTATAAGTGTGTGTGTCTCTTTGTCGGTATCTGTGTTCGTCTCTACAGTATGTCTGTGTGTGTCTGTGTGTGTCTCTGTGTGTCATTATGTGTGTGTCTCTGTGTGTGTCATCATGTGTGTTTCTCTGTGTGTCTGTGTGTGTCATTATGTGTGTGTCTCTGTGTGTGTCATCATGTGTGTTTCTCTGTGTGTCTGTGTGTGTCATTATGTGTGTTTCTCTGTGTGTGTCATTATGTGTTTCTCTGTGTGTCTGTGTGTGTGTCATTATGTGTGTTTCTCTGTGTGTCTGTGTGTCATTATGTGTGTGTCTCTGTGTGTGTATGTTTCTGTGTGTGTCATTATGTGTGTGTCTCTGTGTCTCTGTGTGTGTCATTACGTGTGTTTCTCTGTGTGTGTATGTTTCTGTGTGTGTCATTATGTGTGTTTCTCTGTGTGTCTCTGTGTGTCATCATGTGTGTGTCTCTGTGTGTGTCATTATGTGTGTTTCCCTGTGTGTCTGTGTGTGTCATTATGTGTGTGTCTCTGTGTGTGTCATTATGTGTGTTTCTCTGTGTGTCTGTGTGTGTGTCATTATGTGTGTTTATCTGTGTGTCTGTGTGTCATTATGTGTGTGTCTCTGTGTGTCATTATGTATGTTTCTCTGTGTGTCTGTGTGTGTCATTATGTGTGTGTCTCTGTGTGTGTATGTTTCTGTGTGTGTCATTATGTGTGTTTCTCTGTGTGTCTCTGTGTGTCATTATGTGTGTGTCTCTGTGTGTGTCATCATGTGTGTTTCTCTGTGTGTCTGTGTGTGTCATTATGTGTGTGTCTCTGTGTGTGTCATTATGTGTTTCTCTGTGTGTCTGTGTGTGTGTCATTATGTGTGTTTCTCTGTGTGTCTGTGTGTCATTATGTGTGTGTCTCTGTGTGTGTATGTTTCTGTGTGTGTCATTATGTGTGTGTCTCTGTGTCTCTGTGTGTGTCATTACGTGTGTTTCTCTGTGTGTGTATGTTTCTGTGTGTGTCATTATGTGTGTTTCTCTGTGTGTCTCTGTGTGTCATTATGTGTGTGTCTCTGTGTGTGTCATTATGTGTGTTTCTCTGTGTGTCTGTGTGTGTCATTATGTGTGTGTCTCTGTGTGTGTCATTATGTGTGTTTCTCTGTGTGTCTGTGTGTGTGTCATTATGTGTGTTTATCTGTGTGTCTGTGTGTCATTATGTGTGTGTCTCTGTGTGTCATTATGTATGTTTCTCTGTGTGTCTGTGTGTGTCATTATGTGTGTGTCTCTGTGTGTGTATGTTTCTGTGTGTGTCATTATGTGTGTGTCTCTGTGTCTCTGTGTGTGTCATTACGTGTGTTTCTCTGTGTGTGTATGTTTCTGTGTGTGTCATTATGTGTGTGTCTCTGTGTCTCTGTGTGTGTCATTACGTGTGTTTCTCTGTGTGTGTATGTTTCTGTGTGTGTCATTATGTGTGTGTCTCTGTGTCTCTGTGTGTGTCATTACGTGTGTTTCTCTGTGTGTGTATGTTTCTGTGTGTGTCATTATGTGTGTGTCTATGTGTGTCATTATGTGTGTGTCTCTGTGTCTCTGTGTGTGTCATTATGTGTTTCTCTGTGTGTCTGTGTGTGTCATTATGTGTGTTTCTTTGTGTGTCTGTGTGTGTCATTATGTGTGTGTCTCTGTGTGTGTATGTTTCTGTGTGTGTCTGTGTGTGTTATTATGTGTGTGTGTGTGTGTGTGTTATTATGTGTGTGTGTCTGTGTGTGTTATTATGTGTGTGTGTCTGTGTGTGTCATTATGTGTGTGTGTCTGTGTGTGTCATTATGTGTGTGTGTCTGTGTGTGTTATTATGTTTGTGTCTGTGTGTGTCATTATGTGTGTGTGTTTGTGTGTGTCTCTGTGTGTATGTTGTTGAGTCATGCTGGACAGGGCTGATGGTTCTGTAAGCATTCTGAGCTAGCATGTTGCTCTGCTGTGTGTATAACAACTCTGAGAACAGCCCTGGTTAACTTGCTGCCTGTTGTCTTAGTGGTGGTGACAGGTTTGTGACAGCTGTAGGAACAACATTGGCCAGCCGCTCTACCTACACACAGGTACATGAGAGAGAGAGAGAGAGAGAGAGAGAGAGAGAGAGAGAGAGAGAGAGAGGGAGGTATGGGAATGAGTGTGAGTGGTCCTGTAGTAGTGAGTTAGATGAATAGAGTGAATGGGAGTTTTATTTGGTATTAAGGATGTTGTTCTGAGCTGTGCTGTTCTGAGCCGCGCTGTGCCGTGTTATGTCCTCGTCAGCTGTAGGTTAACTGTGTTCATGGGGCTTGTAGAAAACCAGTCGCTTTTTACATTATGGACTTGAAAATGAGAAACAGGGAAAGGAAGAGGGTAGGAGGTAGAGATAAATAGAAGCAGATTGACTGTTCAGTGTGTGTGTTCTGTCTGCATGAACCTGTGTGTTCTGTCCGTCTGCCCAGGAGGCTCCATCCAGAATAGTGATGTTATTCCCACATATCTGAAGCATATGTAGAATCTCACCCTGAAGAAGGCACAGTGATGCCAAAACCTTGGTGTTTTATTACCCAATAAATGACTGGGAGGTTATGCATATGGACTTCTTTGTTTTTATATTCTCACATATCTAACAAACTAAGAAGGCATCATCAAGTATCTCATCATCTTTCTCTCCTCCCTCTTGTTACCTTCCTTCCTTCCTTCCTTCCTTCCTTCCTTCCTTCCTTCCTTCCTTCCTTCCTTCCTTCCTTCCTTCCTTCCTTCCTTCCTTCCTTCCTTCCTTCCTTCCTTCCTTCCCTCCCTCCCTCCCTCCCTCAAACCCCCCCCCCCCTCCTCTCTCTCAGGATGTGCATTCCTGACATACTGTGCGAGGGAGTCAGCGCTGAAGGCCCAGAGTGCTTTGCATGAGCAGAAGACGCTACCGGGGGTGAGTACAAGTCATATGACACACACACACACACACACACACAGACACACACAGACACACACACACACACACACACACACACACACACACACACACACACACACACACACACACACACACACACACACACACACACACACACACAGGCACACAGGCACACAGGCACACATGATGTCATGGAGAAGAGCCTTGGAATTCCAGTGTGTTCATTGTGTTGTATCTACTCTCTCATTGGCCCTTCAGGACTACTTCTAGACTAGACTATCACACTAATTAATTGTCCCATCCTTCTTTGTCTTGTTCTACTCTCCAGTGGGGTATTGTAGCTCTGCCAGGGTTAGGGCATTGTTCATTAAACATGGGACACTATAGTATGATCTCTCTCTCTCTCTCTCTCTCTCGCTCTCTCTCTCTCTCTCTCTCTCTCTCTCTGTTGCTCTGTCTCTATCTGTCTGCCTCTCTAAGTCTCTCTCTCTCTCTCAATTCAATTCAATTCAATTCAAGGGGCTTTATTGGCATGGGAAACATGTGTTAACATTGCCAAAGCAAGTGAGGTAGATAATATACAAAAGTGAAATAAACAATAAAAATGAACAGTAAACATTACACATACAGAAGTTTCAAAACAATAAAGACATTACACATGTCATATTATGTATATACAGTGCCTTGCGAAAGTATTCGGCCCCCTTGAACTTTGCGACCTTTTGCCACATTTCAGGCTTCAAACATAAAGATATAAAACTGTATTTTTTTGTGAAGAATCAACAACAAGTGGGACACAGTCATGAAGTGGAACGACATTTATTGGATATTTCAAACTTTTTTAACAAATCAAAAACTGAAAAATTGGGCGTGCAAAATTATTCAGCCCCCTTAAGTTAATACTTTGTAGCGCCACCTTTTGCTGCGATTACAGCTGTAAGTCGCTTGGGGTATGTCTCTATCAGTTTTGCACATCGAGAGACTGACATTTTTTCCCATTCCTCCTTGCAAAACAGCTCGAGCTCAGTGAGGTTGGATGGAGAGCATTTGTGAACAGCAGTTTTCAGTTCTTTCCACAGATTCTCGATTGGATTCAGGTCTGGACTTTGACTTGGCCATTCTAACACCTGGATATGTTTATTTTTGAACCATTCCATTGTAGATTTTGCTTTATGTTTTGGATCATTGTCTTGTTGGAAGACAAATCTCTGTCCCAGTCTCAGGTCTTTTGCAGACTCCATCAGGTTCTTCTTCCAGAATGGTCCTGTATTTGGCTCCATCCATCTTCCCATCAATTTTAACCATCTTCCCTGTCCCAGCTGAAGAAAAGCAGGCCCAAACCATGATGCTGCCACCACCATGTTTGACAGTGGGGATGGTGTGTTCAGCTGTGTTGCTTTTACACCAAACATAACGTTTTGCATTGTTGCCAAAAAGTTCAATTTTGGTTTCATCTGACCAGAGCACCTTCTTCCACATGTTTGGTGTGTCTCCCAGGTGGCTTGTGGCAAACTTTAAACAACACTTTTTATGGATATCTTTAAGAAATGGCTTTCTTCTTGCCACTCTTCTTTATGGAAGATTTGTGCAATATACGACTGATTGTTGTCCTATGGACAGAGTCTCCCACCTCAGCTATAGATCTCTGCAGTTCATCCAGAGTGATCATGGGCCTCTTGGCTGCATCTCGGATCAGTCTTCTCCTTATATGAGCTGAAAGTTTAGAGGGACGGCCAGGTCTTGGTAGATTTGCAGTGGTCTGATACTCCTTCCATTTCAATATTATCGCTTGCACAGTGCTCCTTGGGATGTTTAAAGCTTGGGAAATCTTTTTGTATCCAAATCCGGCTTTAAACTTCTTCACAACAGTATCTCGGACCTGTCTGGTGTGTTCCTTGTTCTTCATGATGCTCTCTGCGCTTTTAACGGACCTCTGAGACTATCACAGTGCAGGTGCATTTATACGGAGACTTGATTAACACAGGTGGATTGTATTTATCATCATTA